>NC_059430.1:118589308-118654119 GCF_021028975.2 Sphaerodactylus townsendi
TTCTGTTTTCAAATTATAATGAGCCATTTGACATGTTTCCAACATGATGTTCTTCAAAAACCTTTTCGATCCTTAAGCATTTTATAAGCACCTATAAAGGGGGAAAGGGGGAAAGGGGAAAAGGTCTAAACTCTTCTACTGTTCTACCTAGTCTTAGCAGAAAGTCAAACCTGGCTTAAGGGAATGCAAGGGGATAGATTGCAGAAAGGGTTCAGATTGCAGAAAGAGTTAGATTGCAGAAAGAGTACCAAATTCTGTATCCTGCCTTGCACAGTGGCCAACCAGCTGCCCTGGGGGACAAACAGACAGAATCAAATCCCCTTATGAAATCTTGCCTCCAGTGGCATATTTACCTAGGGATGAGGGGTACCCTCTGTCCCCAGGCACCACTAATCTGGTCACGTGGGGGCGCAAAATCGGCCCTCCACATGACCAGGAAGTCAGCAAGGCAGCAGGAAGTCCTGCTGCTGCCTAGTCACTATCAGGCGCCCTCGACCCCGCCCATGCTGCCGCCCCCTCCCCACAGCTGGACTCCCAGACGACAGCTGACAGTCCCTTCTGCCCTGCCCTCCAGGGAGGCCAGAAGCAACTACCATCCCCTGGCCTCTGAGACCTGTCTCCGCCGGGCGCCATTTCCCCACAATACGCCTCTGCTTGCCAGGTTTATATAATCCAAGGGCAAACCTGTGGGCAATTATCTAGTGCCACAATCAGTGAAGCCAAATGTAGTACTCAGGAAATCATATTGCTGTTGTTACTGTTCAGGTCAATGGCAGGAAGACCCGCTTACCTGCCCAGATTGGAACCATCGCTACGGTCTTCAGACTGAGGAACTTGTTGACAGTGAGGGCAAAGGCCAGTGTGGAGATTCAATTCAATGGTGCCAGCAGCGTGTTCATACGTGTGGGCCCAGAGTATCAGAATCAGCTCTGTGGAATGTGTGGAAATTTCAACGGTGATCCTACGGATGATATAGTCCTACCTAGTGGAGTCAAAGCTCTGAATGATACAGACTTTGGGAATGCTTGGATAGCTGACTTAATCCCAGCGGGGTATGATTTAATTTTTTTTTCATCCAAGGTTTAAAATGACTTTAGGTAGGTTTCAAAGTGATTTTTCTGTCGTGGCTCTGATTTTGTGGATCCTCTTGCCTAAGGGAACCAGGTGTCTATCGAAGACTGATAACAGGAGTGAAAGAGAGAGTTATGTTACCTAGCCAGTGAAAATATACGGACATCTTTTGCTTGATTTGGGCTTGAGTTGCCAATGTATCAGTGTAATCTGAAACAACAACACACACACACCACACACACATTATTTGCATAATTGGCCTAAATTAAAGGAAATTAGGTGGGGCTGATTTGGATGAAAGGCAAGAAATCTATCTGGATTGCCCACTGTGTGTATTAGACTAACTTTCTGAATTCCAGTTGTACCGCCACTAGTGTTGCAAGTCATTTCTGGCAACCCATTGGGAGGAATGGGGGTGGGTGGGTTTAGGAACACTGATGTGTGACATTATTTACCATGCCCTGATGTGTGACATTATTTACCATGAAAACTGGAAATGATGTCATTGCATTAGGGCAGGGGTCTTCAAACTATGGCCTTCCAGATGTTCATAGACTACAATTCCCATGAGCCCTACCACTTGGCCATGCTGGCAGGGGCTGATGGGAATTGTAGTCCATGAACATCTGGAGGGCCATAGTTTGAAGACCCCTGCATTAGGGCAATGCTCTAGGATTCACCCAAAACTCTATGGTTAAACCATAGAGTTTGGGGTAAATGGAGCATTGCCCAGATGCAAATATTTTGGCCTGGAAGTTCTCTATACTCAAGATGATATCCTGTTGTTTGATCTTCTAGTTGGGAGGCTGAAGTGTTTTGCTTTGTTTTTGTTTAAAAGCCACCAAACCCTTTAATCTGTAAGCTCAAAAATGATGTTTTCAAAAATTTCCTTTGTGACTTTCACCAGTGTCTAAACGCTCTCTGATAATTTCGGATCAATACTCAAGGATATTTGATTCCAGTATTTGCAAGCTTTCGTAGACAGTGTTTTACTTATTCAGTTCATTGATAGTCTGCTTTTCTCACCAAAACACTTAAAGTGGGTTTTAAAAAGCAATAATGCAATAAAAACAGTTTAATAATACAAACAATGCAGTGAAACTGGATCACCGAAATTTGAAAGCAGTGCATTAAAACAGGATAATGCATACAATAAACAACACAGTGAAACTGCTTAATTTGATTCATAATTAAAGCTGCAGCCTTAAGAACATAAGAACATAAGAAAGAGCCTGCTGGATCAGACCAGAGTCCATCTAGTCCAGCACTCTGCTACCTGCAGTGGCCCACCAAGTGCCTTTGGCTCACATGCAGGATGCGAAAGCAATGGCGTTCTGCTGCTGCAACTGCTCCCGAGCACCTGGTCTGCCTTATTCCTTCTTCAAATGTTGCTGTTTGTTTTGTATATAATATTACAGCTTGTACAGGTGGGAGCTTTAGGGAGGCAGCTCTGGGGGTGGTGCTCAGCATCCCTGGAATGATGATGCCACTTTTGGTTTGACATGGAAGCACCAGCATTGCACTGAGGGGACACTCTAGCATTTGACCCAATTTTATGGTTTCTATGAAGATTTTGGGGAGAGAGCTAGAGTGTATCTTCAGTGGGATGCCGGTGCTTCCGCCACAAACCAGAAGTGATGTCATCATGTAAGGAATGCTGATTGCTGCTCCCCTTCTGCTAGCTAGCTTCTGCCAACCGACTGGCTGAGGGTTGATGGGCAGCAGTGCAAATCGGTGGGCTATTGTTCGCCATTAGCGGGAGTCAGGGATCCTACACATGCACCGCATTGGGGACCTTTGATTGAAGCATGAAGGTCATCCTGACCTTTTCCATCAAACTGGAGACACAACATTGATAGCTCAAGTTTGTGTGCGTAAAGTGCCATCAAGATGCAGCTGACGTATAGCGGCCCTTAGCGGGGTTTCCAAGACAAGCGGTTCAGAAGAGTTTTCCTTGGAGGTTTCCTTTCCAAATACCACCCCAGCTTTGTTTCTGAGATCTGGTCCCCTTCCGCACATGCAGAATAATGCACGTTCAATCCACTTTCACAATTGTTTGAAAGTGGATTCTGCTATTCGGCACAGTTAAATCCAGCTGCAAAGTGCATTGAAAGTGGTTTGAAAGTGCATTATTCTGCACGTGCAGAAGAGGCCCTGAAGAAATTGGTCTATACTCTTCCACATTCCGAAGTTCAAGTATAGGCAATGTAATAATAATATTTTGCATTTCGTAGTTTGAGATTTCATATTGGTCGACTGACAAAATCAGAAGCATCAAGAAATGGTAACTCTGACACTTCCAGCTCTGAACGAAACTTGCATATTCACAATGTAAAGTTTAAATATGAACAGTTGAATGATTTGGATGCATTCCAAGCTTAGAAAGACATAAAACTGTATTCACTGAGAAAAAAACTTTTTGGTATAGTTCTTCCATAATATTTGGGGGCTTTCATTTACTAATTGATAGATTTATTGCTTCAGCAGTGGCGTAGGAGGTTAAGAGCTCGTGTATCTAATCTGGAGGAACCAGGTTTGATTCCCAGCTCTGCCGCCTGAGCTGTGGAGGCTTATCTGGGGAATTCAGATTAGCCTGTACACTCCCACACATGCCAGCTGGGTGACCTTGGGCTAGTCACAGCTTCTCGGAGCTCTCTCAGCCCCACCTACCTCAGAGGGTGTTTGTTGTGAGGGGGGAAGGGCAAGGAGATGGTAAGCCCCTTTGAGTCTCCTACAGGAGAGAAAGAGGGGATATAAATCCAAACTCTTCTTCTTCTTCTTCTTCCTTTATACCCTGCAATTCTCCCCAATGGGGACCCACAGATGCTTACATCGTTCTCTTCCATTTTATCCTCACAACAACCTTGTGAGGTAGGCTAGTCTTAAGTGAGCAGAACGGGTCCAAGATCGCCCAGAAAGCTTTCATGGCGCAGCAGGGATCAATCTATGGGGCATCCTAACTGACTAGCAATGGGAAATGCCCTGTAACCACCTGCTGTTCAAATTATTCTTTCAGATGTCGGCATGATGCGGGCGACCTCATCTCTTGTCCAAAACAACGGGAGTTTGATCGAATGTGCGCCATCCTAATCAACAGCTCGGGACCTTTTTCCGAATGCCACTGGTACACAAGCCCAGATCCCTACTACAAGTCCTGCGTTTATGATCTCTGCCAATACGGCCTGAGCAATCGCATGCTCTGCACGGCCATAGAAGCCTATGATGAAATGTGCACCATTGTTGGAGTGAAGATGCTAAAATGGCGACGGGCATTGGGATGCGGTAAGCCAAAGAGAGCGTTGGGAAATAGCTAGAGGTTCCGAGGGTGGAGACTGGGAATGATGGGGTGTGGAAAAGGGAGTGACCTCAGCAGGGCTAGCCGTCAGTAGGAAGGAATAGCTGAACACTTTACTAAATCAATAGTGTCAACAAAGTCCACAAACAGGACTGTGAAACAGCTAGTGCTCCAATCTCCACAAATGTATGTCAAAGCATACCAACATTCATACTTCCAAATCAATGTAAGCTTCTCTAAGATCATTAGGAAACCCACAACAAGCTGCCGGTATCCGGTAATTATCTGACTTTGATGAATCTTCAAGGCTCATGGGCATGTGGTATTAATTAATTAATTAATTAATTAATTAATTAATTAATTAATTATTTCATTTTTATACCGCCCTCCCCCAAAGGGCTCAGGGCGGTGTACAACATCAACAAACCATAAAAACAAAATACAAAGTTAAATTAAGACTTAAAATGCAGCATTCAATTATCAAAACTAATTCAGATTTAAAATAGATGGCATCCAGCTATTAAAACTCTTCTTAGAAAGAGGGACAGTGGGTCTCAGAGTGTTTCTCAGAATGTTTTGGGCACCCACATCAGCAGCTGGTCTTCCCAAAGGCCCGGTGGAATAGCTCAGTCTTACAGGCCCTGCGGAACTCATTAAGGTCCCGCAGGGCGCGGACAGCTGGAGGGAGAGCATTCCACCAGGCAGGGGCCAGGGCCGTAAAAGCCCTGGCCCTGGTTGAGGCCAGCCGCATCATAGAGGGGGCAGGGATGACCAGCAGATTGGCCTCCGCAGAGCGCAGGGACCGACGTGGGACATATGGGACCAGACAGTCTCGTAGGTACGAGGGTCCCAGGCCGCGCAAGGCCTTAAAGGTTAAAACCAATACCTTGAAGACGATCCGGAACTCAACTGGGAGCCAGTGCAGGCGACGCAACACGGGCATGATATAGGGTTTGAATCATAGAAAGGACATTTTGCAGCAAGAGATTTTGCAACACAGAGAATAACATGGTCCTAACTGAATTATAAGAACATTGTTCTATACTGGCAGCTCATTGTGGGTTTCCTAATTGCCAGAAATGGCTAGCAACACTAGCGGTGGTATAACTGGAATTCAGAAAGTTAACCCACAATGGGCTGCCAGTATAAAAAGACATTCTTACCATTCTCTGTGCTGCTGTCTCTTGCTGCAAAATGTCCTTTCTATTATTCAAACCCTATATCATGCCCGTGTTGCGTCGCCTGCACTGGCTCCCAGTTGAGTTCCGGATCGTCTTCAAGGTATTGGTTTTAACCTTTAAGGCCTTGCGCAGCCTGGGACCCTCGTACCTACGAGACTGTCTGGTCCCATATGTCCCACGTCGGTCCCTGCGCTCTGCGGAGGCCAATTCGTTGGTCATCCCTGCTCCCCCCCCATATGATGCGGTTGGTTTCAACCAGGGCTAGGGCTTTTACGTCTTTTTTCCCCTGCCTCATGGAATGCTCTCCCTCCAGTTGTCCGCTCCCTGCGGGACTTCTTAATGAGTTCCGCAGGGCCTGTAAGACTGAGCTATTCCACCGGGCCTTTGGGAAGACCAGTTGCTGATGTAAGGTGCCCAAAAAACATTCTGAGAAACACTCGAGACCAACTGTCCCTCTTTCTCAGAAGAGTTTTAATAGCTGGATGCCATCTATTTTAAATCTGAATTAGTTTTGATAATTGAATGCTGCATTTTAAGTCTTAATTTAACTTTGTATTTTGTTTTTATGGTTTGTTGATATTGTACAATCGCCCTGAGCCCTTTGGGGAGTGGGCGGTATAAAAATGAAATAATTAATTAATTAATTAATTACTCACTTAATTAATTAATTAATACCACATGCCCATGAGCCTTGAAGATTCATCAAAGTCAGATACCACCGGATACCGGCAGCTTGTTGTGGGTTTCCTAATGATCTTAGAGAAGCTTACATTGATTTGGAAGTATGAATGTTGGTATGCTTTGACATACATTTGTGGAGATTGGAGCATCTAGCTGTTTCTACAGTCCCTGTTTGTGGACTTTGTTGACACTCATTGATTTAGTAAAGTGTTCAGCTATTCCATCCCACTGACTGCTAGCCCTGCTGAGGTATCACTCCCTTTCCCACACCCCTATCATTCCCAGTCTCCCACCCTCGGAACCTCTAGCTATTTCCCCAACGCTCTCTTTGGTTTACCAGATCCCAATGTCTGCTGCCATTTTAGCATCTTCTACTCCAACAATGGTGCACATTTCATCATAGGCTCTCTATGGTCAGGCAGAGCAGCATGCGATTGCTCAGGCCGTATTGGCAGAGATCATAAACGCATAACTTGTAGTAGGGATCTGGGCTTGTGTGTACCCAGTGGTATTCGGTGCTGGGTCCCGAAGCCAAGCTGATTAGGATGGCGCACATTCGATCAAACTCCTGCTGTTTTGGATTAAGAGATGAGGTCAGCATCATGCCTACATCTGAAAGAATAATTTGAACAGCAGGTGGTTACAGGGCATTTCCCACGCTAGTCAGTTAGGATGCCCCATAGATTGATCCCTGCTGCCTCATGAAAGCTTTCTGGGCCATCTTGGACCCGCTCTGCTCACTTGTTAAGATTCAGCTCTACCCTACAAGGTTAAAGCGAGGGGATAAAATGGAAGAGAACGAAGGGCATCTGTGGGTCCCCATTGGGGAGAATTCGTAGGCAAAGGAAGAAGAAGAAGAAGAAGAGTTTGGATTTATATCCCCTCTTTCTCTCCTGTAGGAGACCTGTGGGCTTACCATCTCCTTGCCCCCCCCCCCTCACAACAAACACCCTCTGAGGTAGGTGGGGCTGAGAGAGCTCCGAGAAGCTGTGACTAGCCCAAGGTCACCCAGCTGGCATGTGTGGGAGTGTACAGGCTAATCTGAATTCCCCCAGATAAGCCTCCATTAGCTCAGGCGGTAGAGCTGGGAATCAAACCTTATTCCTCCAGATTAGATACACACGAAGCTCTTAACCTCCTGCACCACTGATGAAGCAATAAATAAATCAATTAGTAAATTAAAGCCCCCAAATATTATGGAAGAACTTTACCAAAACGTTTTTTCTCAGTGAAGGTAGTTTTATGTCTTTCTAAGCTTGGAGTGCATCCAAATCATTCAACTGTTGATATTTAAACTTTACATTGTGAATATGCAAGTTTAGTTCAGAGCTGGAAGTGTCAGAGTTTGCATTTCTTGATGCTTCTGATTTTGTCAGTCGACCAATATGAAATCTCAAACGACCAAATGCAAAATATTATTATTACATTGCCTATACTTGATCTTTGGAATGTGGAAGGGTGTCGTATAGCCCAATTTCTCCAGGGCCTCTTCCGCACATGCAGAATAATGCACATTCAATCCACTTTCAATGCACTCTGCAGCTGGATTTTACTGTGCGGAATAGCAGAATCCACTTTCAAACAATTGTGAAAGTGGATTGAACGTGCATTATTCTGCATGTGCGGAAGGGGACCAGATCTCAGAAACAAAGCTGGGGTGGTATTTGGAAAGGAAACCTCCAAGGAAAACTCTTCTGAACCGCTTGTCTTGGAAACCCCGCTAAGGGCCGCTATACGTCAGCTGCATCTTGATGGCACTTTACGCACACAAACTTGAGCTAATAAATGCCAGGTCTCCAGCTTGATGGGAAAAGTCAGGATGGCCTTCATGCTTTAATCAAAGGTCCCCAATGCGGTGCATGTGTAGGATCCCCTGACTCCCGGGCTATCGGCTTAACACCAGCTCAATCGGGATTTGCACTGCTGCCCATCAACCCTCAGGCCAGTCGGTTGGCAGAAGTTAGTTAGCAGAAGGGGAGCAGCAATCAGCAACCCTTACATGATGACATCACTTCTGGCTTAGGGCGGAAGCATTCTGGCATCCCACTGAAGATACACTCTAGCTCTCTCCCCAAAATCTCTTCATAGAAACCATAAAATTGGGTCAAATGCTAGAGTGTCCCCTCAGTGCAATGCTTGAAGCTTCCATGTCAAACCAAAAGTGGCATCATCATTCCAGGGATGCTGAGCACCACCCCCAGAGCTGCCTCCCTAAAGCTCCCACCTATACAAGATGTAATATTATATACAAAACAAACAGCAACATTTGAAGAAGGAATAAGGCAGACCAGGTGCTCGGGAGCAGCAGCAGCAGAAGGCCATTGCTTTCACATCTTGCATGTGAGCTCCCAAAGGCACCTGGTGGACCACTGCGAGTAGCAGAGTGCTGGACTAGATGGACTCTGGTCTGATCCAGCAGGCTCTTTCTTATGTTTTTATGTTCTTGAGGCTGTAGCTTTAATTATGAATCAAATTAAGCAGTTTCACTGTGTTGTTTATTGTATGCATTATCCTGTTTTAATGCACTGCTTTCAAATTTTGGTGATCCAGTTTCACTGCATTGTTTGTATTATTAAACTGTTTTTATTCCATTATTGCTTTTTAAAATCCACTTTAAGTGTTTTGGTGAGAAAAGCAGACTATCAATGAACTAAATAAATAAAACACTGTCTATGAAAGCTTGCAAATACTGAAATCAAATATCCTTGAGTATTGATTCGAAATTATCAGAGAGCGTTTAGACACTGGTGAAAGTCACAAGGAAATATTTTGAGAACATCATTTTTGAGCTTACAGATTAAAGGGTTTGGTGGCTTTTAAGCAAAAACAAAGCAAAGCACTTCATCCTCCCAACTAGAAGATCAAATAACAGGATATAATCTTGAGTATAGAGAACTTCCAGGCCAAAATATTTGCATCTGGGCAACACTCCATTTACCCCAAACTCTATGGTTTAACCATAGAGTTTTGGGTGAATCCTACAGCATTGCCCTAATGCAATTACATCATTTCCAGTTTTGCATGGTAAATAATGTTACACATCAGTGTTCCTAAACCCACCCACCCCCATTCCTCCCAATGGATTGCCAGAAATGACTTTGTTACGGCCTTAACAGGGGTAAGGATTTTATTAAAGGGATTCTCCACCAGCTGCTAAAAAGTGTAACAGCACACATAGGATTTTAAAAGTGGCAAAGGGGAATGAACTCACATTGGCAGCGAGAGGGGCCGAGAGGAGATCTTTTAGACTGTGTCTACGGGGAAGGAATTCTAGCAATGGATATTCCACAGAGAAGCAAGAGTCCAAATTGAGTTTAAATGTTTATATAAATTTGTTTAAAAACACACACACACACACAGCAAGACAATAAGGGCACATAAGCATTCAAGTTCCTGGTATATAAAAAAACGTTTTAAAGAGATAGATTGGATAATAGAGAAGGGAATGTGTGATTGTTCTGGGGTGATAATTTCTTACCCCACCCATTCTTAGGAGGGTAGAAGTAGAAGGCAGGGATTCCATGCCAGCACAGGAACCCAATGAAGGACGAATCCATGTCTCAACACCACAGCAAGAGAACATGTGGCAAAGAGCGATATGTTGCAGGTAAACTGAACTTTTATAAGGTGGGTCGTTCCTTGATGGGAAAGGAACCAATCACACTACGTTTCACATCTGTGCTGGGTCTGGGGGTGCTGAGGTCATTAGTCAGCTGGTCTACTGCTAAACCCGGGACAATGGGGGCCAATTGCTCTTAATGGCTTTATGCAAAGTAACTCTTACAGTCTCTGCCTTCAGCATTCAGATTTGAATGAGGCTGATTGATTCAGGATGGGATAAGTGGTTTTGGAGTCATAACAAAGGGGAAGGAAATGCAAAGGAACAACTATTTGTTGCTAACTTGGTTTCCAGAAGAGATAGGGAAATGCAGTATTTGATAGCTAAAAGTGGCTTTCCGTATTCTTTGTCTTAACAGTATCTTTGCAAGGTGTGTTAATCAAGATCATGCCCAAAAACAAAATGAGACTTGATTAGATTTTGTAAAGCAGACTTTTTGCCTGTGGCCTGCTTTCAGCTTGGACACTCTGCTAACACCCATACAAACAAGGAAACTGGCATGTTGCAGCATATAGCATAAGAGACAATATGAGAAATATGAAATCCAATATTTCCTAAGCCAGGATATACAGGGCAGGGTTACAACTTGCAACACTAGTGGCGGTACAACTGGAATTCAGAAAGTTAGTCTAATACACACAGTGTGCAATCCTGATAGATTTCTTGCCTTTCATCCAAATCGGCCCCACCTAATTTCCTTTAATTTAGGCCAATTATGCAAATAATGTGTGTGTGGTGTGTGTGTGTGTTGTTGTTGTTTCAGATTACACTGATACACTGGCAACTCAAGGCCAAATCAAGCAAAAGATGTCCGTATAGTTTCACTGGCTAGGTAACATAACTCTCTCTTTCACTCCTGTTATCAGTCTTCGATAGACATCTGATTCCCTTAGGCAAGAGGATTCACAAAATCAGAGCCACAACAGAAAAATCACTTTGAAACCTACCTAAAGTCTTGGGTGCTGTGTGGTTTCCGGGCTGTATGGCCGTGTTCTAGCAGCATTCTCTCCTGACGTTTCACCTGCATCTGTGGCTGGCATCTTCAGAGGATCTGAAGATGCCAGCCACAGATGATCCTCTGAAGATGCCAGCCACAGATGCAGGCGAAACGTTAGGAGAGAATGCTGCTAGAACATGGCCATACAGCCCGGAAACCACACAGCACTCAAGTGATTCCGGCCGTGAAAGCCTTCGACAATACTACCTAAAGTCATTTTAAACCTTGGATGAAAAAAAAATTAAACCATACCCCGCTGGAATTAAGTCAGCTATCCAAGCATTCCCAAAGTCTGTATCATTCAGAGCTTTGACTCCACTAGGTAGGACTATATCATCCGTAGGATCACCGTTGAAATTTCCACACATTCCACAGAGCTGATTCTGATACTCTGGGCCCACACGTATGAACACGCTGCTGGCACCATTGAACTGGATCTCCACACTGGCCTTTGCCCTCACTGTCAACAAGTTCCTCAGTCTGAAGACCGTAGCGATGGTTCCAATCTGGGCAGGTAAGCGGGTCTTCCTGCCATTGACCTGAACAGGAACAACAGCAATATGATTTCCTGAGTACTACGTTTGGCTTCACTGATTGTGACACTAGATAATTGCCCACAGGTTTGCCCTTGGATTATATAAACCTGGCTCCCCGATTGCTTCTCTCGACTATATTTTAGCCAAAACCAGGCCAACTGCTAGGGTCCTGAGAACTTTGGTCATCACTGGAAACCACAAGCATCCAACTCCTGAAGAGTCAAGAAGGAAGTAGGTTGGTCATTGTTCTGGGAACTAGCATGGTGCAGTGGTTAAGAGAGGTGGAATCTAATCTGGAGAACTGGGTGTGATTCCCCACTCTTTCACCTGAGTGGTGAACTCTAATCGGGTGAACCAGATTTGATTCTTTACTTCTACATGTGAAACCTGCTGGATGACCTTGAGCTAGTCACAGTTTTCTCAGAACTCTCTCAGCCCAGCCCCTCACCTCACAAGTTGTCTGTTGTGGGGAAGGGAAGGTGAGTGCAAGCCACTCTGAGCCACCTTTAAAAGGTAGAGAAAAGTGGGGTCTGAAACTCATCTTCTGGAACAGCAATTGTCTAAACCAGAGGTCTGCAACCTGTGACTCTCCAGATGCTCATGGACTACAAATCCTGATGGGAACTGTAGTCCATGAAAATCTGGAGAGCCGCAGGTTGCAGACCCCTGGTATAAACTGAGAGGATCAACTACCTGTTGAAGAGCCTGCCTTTTAACCTACCCGTTTTCTTCAAATAAATGCACACATCAACAAAAATGCAATATGAACTTCCTGTTGAGATGCAGAATGGTGAAATGATGTCCTCCATCTCAGCCTCCTCAACTAGATCCACTACTCTGATGCCAAAATGGTTTGCCTCTGACTTTGAGAAATGTCAACACTGGCTCCCTGTTCCTTCTCAGGTTCCAGAAAACTCCCCACCTTCAAAGCCCTCAGCAGTTTTGACCGTGTTATTTCACTGCTCTCAGGTCTCTATACAACCCTGACTGTGATCTTCTCTCTTCCAGCCTGACCATCCTCAGCTGTCCCAAGGGTCTTCTGCTCTACCAAATGACACTGCTCCTTATTCCTTAAAGGACAAGTCTATTACTACCTACTGTGCATGGTGACTAAGGAAGAATTCCATGTTTAGCGGTAGTAAAGTTCTGTACACCAGTGGTAGGAGGCAAGCAGAGGCGTATTGTGGGGAAATGGCGCCCGGAGACAGGTCTCAGAGGCCGGGGGATGGTAGTTGCTTCTGGCCTCCCTGGAGGGCAGGGCAGAAGGGACTGTCAGCTGTCAGCTGGGAGCCCATTTGTGTGGGGGCGGCGGCAGCATGGGTGGGGTCGAGGGCACCTGATAATGACTAGGCAGCAGGAGTTCCTGCTGCCTTGCTGTCTTCCTGGTCATGTGGAGGGCCGATTTTGCGCCCCCATGTGACCAGATTAGTGGTGCATGGGGACAGAGGGTACCCCTCATCCCTAGGTAAATATGCCACTGGAGGCAAGTTTTCATAAGGGCATTTGATTCTGTCTGTTTGCCCCCCAGGGCAGCTGGTTGGCCACTGTGCAAGGCAGGATACAGAATTTGGTGCTCTTTCTGCAATCTAACTCTTTCTGCAATCTGAACCCTTTCTGCAATCTAATATTCCCTCACGTTCCCATTAAGCCAGGTTTGACTTTCTGCTAAGACTAGGTAGAACAGTTGAAGAGTTGAGACCTTTCCCCCTTTTCCCCTTTGTAAGTGCTTATAAAATGCTTAAGGATCGAAAAGGTTTTTGAAGAACATCATGTTGGAAACATGTCAAATGGCTCATTATAATTTGAAAACAGAACTTTTGTTTTCTTTTTGCATCCCAGCTTCCCCCCCAGCCCTGGCCCCCGCATTCCAATCTCAGTTTTCAGCCGTATGGATTAAATTCGCCCCAATGTGATTCAATCAACTAACGCTCAAGATGACTGCTCTGACCATTAAACCAATACTTCACCTTCAGCAGCATGAACTCACAAGGACTGCTTTGCCCCTCTCGAGGACAACATGAGAACTCGAACGGTTGGTATGAAGCCAGACTTCTACCCGGTAAACAAAGGATACTCGTGGGTTCCTGAAATGTCTGTTGGCAGTTACAACCCGGAAGGAGAAATCCTGAGCGGGGTTACAGGTGTGGGACGCCTTGTAGTCACAGGCGCCCTGAAAATGAACCACGGCACCATCAAAAGTGAAGTAATGAGGATCCCCTGTTATGACGCATGTGGTCAGCAGAGTGTGGCAGCCCAGCCGCCCAGCTTTCAGGGTGCATTTCTGGTCCAGTTTACATTTAGCTCTGAAGCAACGGAAGATGCCATTGGAGCCACACCTGCATTTCTTAGCACAGCCCGGGAGCCAGATGTGCTCCCCAACCTGTACAGATAAGACAAAGGCAAGATGGTCATCACATGACAAGTCCCTCATTCAGCCAAACAACAGAGTGCACAAAATTCCTTCCCAGTCCTCTGACGACAAGAATTTTTCCCTGTTCTGGTCTTCTTTAATGCTCTTATTTGATCGATAGAAAGATCCAGGCCTTTTGTGTGCTCACCATCAGCCATGTGGATCTCTGCTTCGCAGTGAGGTTCCCTGCTTTATCTTGTTTACACACAAGGAGGTGCCCCACTGCTTCTCCTAAGCTGAGCTGTCATTTTCCCTGACCCCTGTTTCTAGGTCATGAAGTTTTTCACCACCTCTTTACTTTTTTTAGACACCATTTCAATAATCTATCATGGAGGCAACACATCAAAAGGTGGTTGTTGTTGTTTTTTCAAAAAAGAGGTCCTACAGATCCCCCAGAAATGCCAGGGGAATTGCGCCTGTGTGAGCAAGGGAAGGCGTGTCAGATTGGAAAAGCAGAGCGGAGTGTCAGGGGGATGCTATCTATTATTATTATTATTATTTATTCAATTTCTATACTGCCCGATCCCCAAAGGGCTCCGGGCGGTGAACAACATAATATATAAACAATAAAAAGGAGCAGGTGATTGAGATACATTCCCATCTAGGTGATTGAGATACATTCCCAAGTCAATGTAACTACTTAAAATAACAAATTGATGCTTCTGAAAATATATATGTAACCAGCCTGCTATATGTATCCACTGCCATCTGTGCATTCTTTCCTTGATCTCTACTTTATGGCTTCACACGCTTTGTGGACAACTAGGTTTCCTCTGGTACCTTCATCCCATGAGAACTGCATAACATCCATTATCTCATAGGGCAGGAAGCCAGGTATTTCTCTTACTATCTGCCGCCAACCTTGGGGCACCTCAGCTTCAAAGACTGTTTTTCACAACCTCTTGGGAAAACGGGAGGGGGGCTTTCAGTGGGAGATAAAGGAGACTGTGAATGCCAGCTTTGATGCCTTATCAATAAATGCTACTGATCAATACTCTAGAGTCCATTTATAGGTTGAAGGTTGTGAGACCTAACCAGAGCCAAATGCACATTGGTATGCTCCACTTCCCCTGCACAGGCAGGGAAAAGACTGTGCTTTTCTTGCTTCTAGAAACCACAGGGCTTCTCTGATCTGCTGCATAGTAAGATCTGAAGGGGGTGGGAATGTGCACAGTGGAGAATCAGACCTGAAGGTAATGTCCGGTTGACCCAAAGAGACCGAATGTGCACAAAAGACCCCAGAGCAGGTCCTTTTCTAGGTAGTGGCATCCATTCAGCTCTTTCCTCCATGCACTGTGAATCTCTGGGATGATCTATTTCTATATCTTGAGGTTATTAAACCAGAGACTGTTCTTGATACAATTTCAGCTTAGATCGGACTGAGGAACTAGCTCACCTTGTAATAGTGTCCGTCACGCTCACAGCCACACTTGTCCTGAAGAACACATGTGTCACTGCTCCGGAGGTAGCTGCCATCACAAGAACATCCTTCAGAACATGTGGATCCACTGAAGACCTGCAGCCAAGTTCCTGAACAGAGGCCACGTGCTGGCTTGCTACAGAGTTCATAGTGACTGTGTGCTGGACAACGCAGAGCTATAAGAAAAGGAAGACAATGGGTTAGATCCAACCAGCTTTTCCATTGGTGGAAAAGGGAGAACGGGGATCACCTTTTGACCATGAAAAGTTCTGTGCTTGGGGTCATGGGACAAAAGGGATAGAACTGTCGTACAATTGAGTGAGGCTAAGTGAAAAAGTTGGCTGGCTCCAACCCTATGAATTCTTCCTCGCTACATTGCACAGAGAAAGTTGGGGGATTTATTAAAGAGAACACAAGGCGGAAAATGTGCCTTTTCAACTAGATAGACCTAAGCACCAGTACTGTAAAATTTTCTTCCACTTGGGTGTTTATTGATGGCCTGCTTCGATAATGCCAAGGATTGAACCTGGAATGTTTTGTATGCAAAGCAGGAGTTTTACCACTGAGCCACAGCCAGGGGTGTATATTTGGAAAGCAGCACCCAGAGTAAGCATTATAAACCCCTCTCCCCACTCTGAAGCCTGGCTGAGTCCAGCTGTGTGCCCACCTCCAAAGTCCACATGAACTTTGGAAACAGAGTCCATAGTTCAACCCTGGATTTGGCCAGACTGCGGGCTTGAGAACATAAGAAAGAGCTTGCTGGATCAGACCAGAGTCCATCTAGTGCAGCACTCTGCTACTCGCAGTGGCCCACCAGGTGCCTTTGGGAGCTCACATGCAGGATGTGAAAGCAATGGCCTTCTGCTGCTGCTGCTGCTCCAGAACACCTGGTCTGCTAAGGCATTTGCAATCTGAGATCAAGGAGGATCAAGATTGGTAGTAGCCATAGATTGACTTCTCCATAAATCTGTCCAAGCCCCTTTTAAAGCTATCCAAGTTAGTGGCCATCACCACCTCCTGTGGCAGCATATTCCAAACACCAATCACACGTGGCGTGAAGAAGTCTTTCTTTTCATTAGTCCTAATTCTTCCCCCCAGCATTTTCAATGTATGCCCCCTGGTTCTAGTATTGTGAGAAAGAGAGAAAAATTTCTCTCTGTCAAAATTGTCTACCCCATGCATAATTTTATAGAGTTCAATCATATCCCCCCTCAGACGTCTCCTCTCCAAACTAAAGAGTCCCAAACACTGCAGCCTCTCCTCATAAGGAAGGTGCTCCAGTCCCTCAATCATCCTCGTTGCCCTTCTCTGCACTTTTTCTCTCTTCGATATCCTTCTTGAGATGTGGCGACCAGAACTGAACACAGTACTCCAAGTGCGGTCGCACCACTGCTTTATATAAGGGCACGACAATCTTTGCAGTTTTACTAGCCAGGCCCAGCTTTAAACTGCAGTGTCCATTTCTGAAGTCAATGTGGATTTCAGAGGCAGAGTCTATAGTGTAAAGCTGGACCCAGTCAGACTGAGCCCATATGGGACTTTGGAGACACAGCCCAAAGTTTAAAGCTGGACCCATTCAGGGCCAAGCAGAGTTCTTGGCAGGGAGGGAGCCAGACACTGGAGGGCGCTCCCTTTAAGCGGCACCCAGGGCACCTGCCCTGGTTGCCCCACCCTAGATACACTCCTGGCCACAGCCTCTCTCCAAGACTGAAAGGCTATTTCGCAGAATCGAAGGATTTGCCACGAACCGATAGCAATAGGAAGCTAGTTTCGAGGAGACTATTGTGATGTGGAGTCCCAGACCATCAACCATTTGCTAATGTTCTTAACACTAACAAGACAAAGGAGCTCATAGTGGACTATAGCTCAGAAATTCAGCCCTTGACTATAAATGGAGATCAAGTGGAGCGGGTGGCTAGTTTTAAATTTCTGGGCGTTATGATTAAAGAGGACTTGACCTGGGGCGTACAGACTGCCGCGGTGGTTAAGAAAGCCTAGCAAAGACTGTACTTTCTGAGACTTTTAAGGAAGTAACAACTAGATGGAAAACTTCTGGTGTCCTTTTACCACTGTGCTATAGAGAGTGTCCTAACCTACTGCATCTGTGTGTATGGTTCTCCAGTTGCACAGTGGCTTACCAGGAAATACGCTCCAAAGGGTGATCACTACTGCACAAAGGATTATCGGCTGCCCTCTTCCAACTCTTGGAAGAAATCTATAATTCCGGCTGCCTAAAGAAAGCCCAAAATATTCTGAGGGACCCGTCTCATCCAGCACACTCTCTTTTTGAACTGTTACCATCTGGCAGATGATACAGGGCCCTCAGAACTAGGACAAAGAGGCTTAGAGACAGCTTCTACTCTAGAGCTGTGGCTATGCTAAACTCCGCTGCTTCATATTGATGTATTTGGGGCTGTGTAGGGATGGGTGGAGGAAGGGGAAAGTGTGGATGATGTATGAGTCTGAAATTGTGTGCATCGAGGAATGCTGCTGTAAATTTCGTTGTGCGTGCACAATGACAATAAAAATGCTTATGCTTATGCTTATGCTTATGCTTATGCATTTGAGGTGCTTTTGTGGCTCAGGGAACTAATCCTACCACACCACCAGAAGAAAAATAATGCATGGATATTGCTAAGAGGTATGCTTGTCCTGCGTAAATAAAGGTCTTCTCCTTTAGCCACATCATAAAAATGGCAGGAGTAATGCACCCTTAAAATACATGCCACAGAAATCTTTGCTCCTCCAGGTGGAGATCTTAACGTTTGCTCTCTGGCAGGCTGCTGCATACGTCTGAATGCACTGGCACAGAACACGGCTGTCCCCTGGGGAGATGCAGAGGTCAAAAACGCAGTTGGACAGATAAGGCTCAGGATCAATCTGAAGGTGACAAGAAGCAAAGGGTCCTTTGGGATCCTGGATGATCCAGCAGTCGGATTTTGCCTGGATGAGCTGTTCCCCTTCTGGGCACACGGGATAGGAATCGGAGGCACCATCCTCGCAGCCGGGGACAGTCTCTGACTTCCAGACCCCAGCGAAGAGGAAGACTTCCTTCTCTCCGGAGCCATTCGGCATCACCAAGTCATCATCGGCGACACCGTTGAAATTCCCACACAGCCCACAGGTGTGGCCTTTGTATTCAGGGGGCACGGAGACAAACAGGCTGTGGTCCAGGTCAAAACTCACTGTCAGACCAAACTCTGCTTTCAGGACGGTATATATTCCATGCTGATAAACAACCGTTTTGCCTGTGTTGAGATTTACTGGGAGATTCACAGTTACACCATCGATCTGGTTGGAAAAAACAAAACAAAACCAGAGAGGCCAGTTAATAATTAGTTTTGAACTGCTTTTTTGTTTTATCAAATTGCTTTTACATTGCTGTGATTCACCTTGGGTCCTGCAATGCGTAGAGGAAAGGTGGGTTTAAAATATTTTAAAGAAGCAACTAAAAGAAATTTGCAGGACCGTCCAGGTCAAACATCAACTCTGGCAATCTTGACTTTTCCAAAGCAAAGCCCTTTTGTCTGCAATGTACAGATATCTACATGCAAACAGGAGTTTGGTCTGCAATGTATAGATATTTACAGGAGTTGGTTTTCTGCGGAAGGCTTTTTGATCCATCCACCTGAACTCCTTAGATCAGTGTTTCCCAACCTTTTTGAGGCCAGGGTACCCTTGACCTCACTCTTCATATCTCATGGTACCCCTGCCACCACCCTCCACCTTCCCCTCCCATTGCCCCTGCTTGCCACACCCCCCACCTTCCCCTCCCAGGGTGAAGAGAAGCACTGGGGGTGGGGGTGGCTGCTGACCTTGTGGCTGGCCCTGCCCCATGGGCCAGCTCCATGTCCTTGCTGGCGCCAGTGGGAGACACCACAAAAATGAGGGGGGGTAGTGTTGCCGCGGTACCCCTTTGACATGCTCACGGCACCCCAGGGTACCAGGGTACCCTGGTTGAGAATGGCTGCCTTAGATAGAATGCACGCCACTTCCACACTGAATTCCCATTTCCACTTCTCTGCACTTTTGAAGCCTTGCCTGGTCAAACATTTCTATTCTTATTTTTTAAAAAAAATCAATGCTTTTTTTAAAAAAAAAAGAAAGTTTTTTGCCACTTGAAATACTTCTCCAACAAGGGGAGGGAAGATAGCCTTGTGATTGACACAATGGACAGCCAGTCAGCACTCTGCATGATTCTGCATGATCCAAAGGGGAGCTTTGGTCAATCAGCGCTGTGAAAATCTGGTTTCAGCTGCAAACTTGAAAAGAAGGTCTTCCCAGAGCTTGATCTGTGGGAGACTGTATGTCAGTGGTGTACCGCTAATGGGAACATGGGGTATCCCATGACCCCGGGTGCACACTGTTTCATCACATCGGGGGGGGGGGGTTTCCAGGCGCTGGCTGGATCCCCGTACCTGACCTCTCCAGTGGCACAGTGACCTGGCTGGTGCCCAGCGGCTCCTCCCGTGCCAGGGCGCTGCTTGCCAGTTGAGTAGTTGACTGCGGTTGCAGGCTGGCTCCCACCCCACCCACCCACCCCCCAGGGAGGGCAGAGAGGGCAGGAACCTGCCTACCGCTGTGGTGCCCACCCAAGCCACCCGCCAGGGGTCAGTGCTCAGCAGTGGGCGGCCCAGGCGGGCACTGCAGCAGAAGGCAGGCCCAGAGGGCTAGGAGCTGGCCTGCCACCACAGCGTCCGTCTGAGCCACCCCCTGAGCCCCAGCCTCCCCTGGCCTCCTTGCTGGATCACGTGAGGCACGTGGGGGGAGGGGGGCGTGGGGAACTGGTTATGCCCCCAGATGCCATTTAGGCCCAGTATGCCACTGCTGTATGTGCACACGACCAAGTGAGTGCACTTCTGCCACAAGCTCATCTCTAAAATTATTCTCATTTAGCCCTTGGAGATCATCCCTACTCTCTATAGGTAATGGGAAAGTTAGCACTGTAATCCTGTGCAAAAGTATATCCTTATGAATACACTGAAGGTATAAATCTGCTTAGGACAGCACTGTAAATCTTGGACTGAAGAAAGCACTTCCCCCAAAATTATCTATTTCAAGAAAATGCTATTACACTGCCTTTGATTCCTCTTCTGATTTTGCTTTGCTTATCTTCTGGCTCCAGGATTTGATTTGGGGTCTGTATCTCACTAGGTATCTTCACTGCTTCTAGCGCAAGCTGGGATCCCAACCAGAGCACCTCTGAAGGTCCTATCTCTGAAGGTTTATTCCCCCAGTCCATTACCTGGACCAGTGTTTTTCAACCTTTTCGACGTCATGGTACCCTTGACCTCACTCTTCATATCTCATGGTACCCTTGCCATCCTCCCCCATCTTTCCCTCCCAGTTCCCCTGCTTCCCCCCCCCCAACCTTCCCCTCCCAGGGTGAAGGGAATATGGGGGTGGGTGGGTAAGTGGAAAGTGGCTGCTGACCTTGCGGCAGGCTCTGCCCCCTGAGCCAGCTCCATATCCTTGAAGGTGCTGGCGAGAGACACCGCAAAAGTGAGGGGGGCCAATAGCGTTGCTGCGGTACCCCTGGGACATGCTCACGGCACCCTAGGGTACCATGGAACCCCGATTGGGAATCACTGACCTGGACGGTCCCCTGGATTCCTCTCTGTAGAAGTATCTGATGTGAGTTGACTCGGACAAACACTTTTGAAGTGACAGGCAAAGGATCATTAGGCATCTTCTTGTTCTGAACCTCGACCCTAAAAGAGGGTAAAGATATTGATGCCCCACACAGTTCCGCAAAGATGTATTTACAGGTGCCCTGGAAACCATACTGATGACCATCAAATGTGGTATAATGGAGAAGCCCCGAAGCCCAGCAGGCGCCGTCTGATCGTGCCTGGCACCCATAAACACCCTTCCGAGTTCCACAGAATTCTCCAGGCCCGCACGATGAGTTGGTGCATTCAATAGCATGGGTGGAGCCGTTGCATCTGCAGAAGTTCTGGCAATTTTCTCCTCGCCAGAAGGTTTCCCCAGACAGGTAGTACTGCCCCTTGTGAGTGCAGCCACACTGCTCAACAAGCACACAATGGATGCCGCTCAGCACAAATCCGGGCTTGCACTGACACCCTTCAACACACTTTGTACGGCAGGGGTGTGGTGTTGCTGGGCTGACACATGTTGCTGGACAGGAAGGTCCACATAGCACATACTGGCTGTTGTTTGGGCAGTTTAATTCTGAAACAACAACAGAAACACAAAAATGGACCAAAAGGTTTAGTAAAAGGAGAGAGAAGGCAAAACCATGGGGAAAAAATGCAGAGGGGTTAAAACCCTTGGCCCTTTCCGCACGGGCCAATAACAGTGCCCTAGGGACGGCAAAAACGCCATCCCTAGGGAGCTGTTTGCATGGGGGGTGCAGCTGCATCACAGCCGTGCCGCCCTCGCTCCCTCCCCCAGCAGCGCAAAGCCACTGTTTTGGGAAACAGCAGCTGGAAGGCGCCATTCCCCCCCTTTCCCAAACGCCTTACCGTGTCCTCCGGCCTCCGGCGCGTCGCACAGGCCAGGGGACACGCCCCCCTGCCCTGCGACTTCCGAGCTGTCGCGCAGGGCAGGGGGGGCGTGTCCCCTGGCCTGTGCGATGCGCCGGAGGCCGGAGGACACGGTAAGGTACTTGGGGGATGACGCAGTCTGCGCAGAGGCTGCGCCGTCTTCCCCACCGCAACCGGGACCGTTCATGCGAACAGTCCCGGGGGGTTGGGTCACCGTCATGTACGCCGACCCAACCCCCAGCGTGGCCGTGCGGAAACGGCCCTTGACACATTTGCAGTAATCCTCACAAATTCAGAGAGGGCCTGGAGATTTCCCAGAATTATAAATTACTTACTGATGATGGGGGTGGGGGGGGGGGGGGGTGGGGGGGGGGGGGGGTGGGGGGGGGGGGGGGTGGGGGGGGGGGGGGGTGGGGGGGGGGGGGGGTGGGGGGGGGGGGGGGTGGGGGGGGGGGGGGGTGGGGGGGGGGGGGGGTGGGGGGGGGGGGGGGTGGGGGGGGGGGGGGGTGGGGGGGGGGGGGGGTGGGGGGGGGGGGGGGTGGGGGGGGGGGGGGGTGGGGGGGGGGGGGGGTGGGGGGGGGGGGGGGTGGGGGGGGGGGGGGGTGGGGGGGGGGGGGGGTGGGGGGGGGGGGGGGTGGGGGGGGGGGGGGGTGGGGGGGGGGGGGGGTGGGGGGGGGGGGGGGTGGGGGGGGGGGGGGGTGGGGGGGGGGGGGGGTGGGGGGGGGGGGGGGTGGGGGGGGGGGGGGGTGGGGGGGGGGGGGGGTGGGGGGGGGGGGGGGTGGGGGGGGGGGGGGGTGGGGGGGGGGGGGGGTGGGGGGGGGGGGGGGTGGGGGGGGGGGGGGGTGGGGGGGGGGGGGGGTGGGGGGGGGGGGGGGTGGGGGGGGGGGGGGGTGGGGGGGGGGGGGGGTGGGGGGGGGGGGGGGTGGGGGGGGGGGGGGGTGGGGGGGGGGGGGGGTGGGGGGGGGGGGGGGTGGGGGGGGGGGGGGGTGGGGGGGGGGGGGGGTGGGGGGGGGGGGGGGTGGGGGGGGGGGGGGGTGGGGGGGGGGGGGGGTGGGGGGGGGGGGGGGTGGGGGGGGGGGGGGGTGGGGGGGGGGGGGGGTGGGGGGGGGGGGGGGTGGGGGGGGGGGGGGGTGGGGGGGGGGGGGGGTGGGGGGGGGGGGGGGTGGGGGGGGGGGGGGGTGGGGGGGGGGGGGGGTGGGGGGGGGGGGGGGTGGGGGGGGGGGGGGGTGGGGGGGGGGGGGGGTGGGGGGGGGGGGGGGTGGGGGGGGGGGGGGGTGGGGGGGGGGGGGGGTGGGGGGGGGGGGGGGTGGGGGGGGGGGGGGGTGGGGGGGGGGGGGGGTGGGGGGGGGGGGGGGTGGGGGGGGGGGGGGGTGGGGGGGGGGGGGGGTGGGGGGGGGGGGGGGTGGGGGGGGGGGGGGGTGGGGGGGGGGGGGGGTGGGGGGGGGGGGGGGTGGGGGGGGGGGGGGGTGGGGGGGGGGGGGGGTGGGGGGGGGGGGGGGTGGGGGGGGGGGGGGGTGGGGGGGGGGGGGGGTGGGGGGGGGGGGGGGTGGGGGGGGGGGGGGGTGGGGGGGGGGGGGGGTGGGGGGGGGGGGGGGTGGGGGGGGGGGGGGGTGGGGGGGGGGGGGGGTGGGGGGGGGGGGGGGTGGGGGGGGGGGGGGGTGGGGGGGGGGGGGGGTGGGGGGGGGGGGGGGTGGGGGGGGGGGGGGGTGGGGGGGGGGGGGGGTGGGGGGGGGGGGGGGTGGGGGGGGGGGGGGGTGGGGGGGGGGGGGGGTGGGGGGGGGGGGGGGTGGGGGGGGGGGGGGGTGGGGGGGGGGGGGGGTGGGGGGGGGGGGGGGTGGGGGGGGGGGGGGGTGGGGGGGGGGGGGGGTGGGGGGGGGGGGGGGTGGGGGGGGGGGGGGGTGGGGGGGGGGGGGGGTGGGGGGGGGGGGGGGTGGGGGGGGGGGGGGGTGGGGGGGGGGGGGGGTGGGGGGGGGGGGGGGTGGGGGGGGGGGGGGGTGGGGGGGGGGGGGGGTGGGGGGGGGGGGGGGTGGGGGGGGGGGGGGGTGGGGGGGGGGGGGGGTGGGGGGGGGGGGGGGTGGGGGGGGGGGGGGGTGGGGGGGGGGGGGGGTGGGGGGGGGGGGGGGTGGGGGGGGGGGGGGGTGGGGGGGGGGGGGGGTGGGGGGGGGGGGGGGTGGGGGGGGGGGGGGGTGGGGGGGGGGGGGGGTGGGGGGGGGGGGGGGTGGGGGGGGGGGGGGGTGGGGGGGGGGGGGGGTGGGGGGGGGGGGGGGTGGGGGGGGGGGGGGGTGGGGGGGGGGGGGGGTGGGGGGGGGGGGGGGTGGGGGGGGGGGGGGGTGGGGGGGGGGGGGGGTGGGGGGGGGGGGGGGTGGGGGGGGGGGGGGGTGGGGGGGGGGGGGGGTGGGGGGGGGGGGGGGTGGGGGGGGGGGGGGGTGGGGGGGGGGGGGGGTGGGGGGGGGGGGGGGTGGGGGGGGGGGGGGGTGGGGGGGGGGGGGGGTGGGGGGGGGGGGGGGTGGGGGGGGGGGGGGGTGGGGGGGGGGGGGGGTGGGGGGGGGGGGGGGTGGGGGGGGGGGGGGGTGGGGGGGGGGGGGGGTGGGGGGGGGGGGGGGTGGGGGGGGGGGGGGGTGGGGGGGGGGGGGGGTGGGGGGGGGGGGGGGTGGGGGGGGGGGGGGGTGGGGGGGGGGGGGGGTGGGGGGGGGGGGGGGTGGGGGGGGGGGGGGGTGGGGGGGGGGGGGGGTGGGGGGGGGGGGGGGTGGGGGGGGGGGGGGGTGGGGGGGGGGGGGGGTGGGGGGGGGGGGGGGTGGGGGGGGGGGGGGGTGGGGGGGGGGGGGGGTGGGGGGGGGGGGGGGTGGGGGGGGGGGGGGGTGGGGGGGGGGGGGGGTGGGGGGGGGGGGGGGTGGGGGGGGGGGGGGGTGGGGGGGGGGGGGGGTGGGGGGGGGGGGGGGTGGGGGGGGGGGGGGGTGGGGGGGGGGGGGGGTGGGGGGGGGGGGGGGTGGGGGGGGGGGGGGGTGGGGGGGGGGGGGGGTGGGGGGGGGGGGGGGTGGGGGGGGGGGGGGGTGGGGGGGGGGGGGGGTGGGGGGGGGGGGGGGTGGGGGGGGGGGGGGGTGGGGGGGGGGGGGGGTGGGGGGGGGGGGGGGTGGGGGGGGGGGGGGGTGGGGGGGGGGGGGGGTGGGGGGGGGGGGGGGTGGGGGGGGGGGGGGGTGGGGGGGGGGGGGGGTGGGGGGGGGGGGGGGTGGGGGGGGGGGGGGGTGGGGGGGGGGGGGGGTGGGGGGGGGGGGGGGTGGGGGGGGGGGGGGGTGGGGGGGGGGGGGGGTGGGGGGGGGGGGGGGTGGGGGGGGGGGGGGGTGGGGGGGGGGGGGGGTGGGGGGGGGGGGGGGTGGGGGGGGGGGGGGGTGGGGGGGGGGGGGGGTGGGGGGGGGGGGGGGTGGGGGGGGGGGGGGGTGGGGGGGGGGGGGGGTGGGGGGGGGGGGGGGTGGGGGGGGGGGGGGGTGGGGGGGGGGGGGGGTGGGGGGGGGGGGGGGTGGGGGGGGGGGGGGGTGGGGGGGGGGGGGGGTGGGGGGGGGGGGGGGTGGGGGGGGGGGGGGGTGGGGGGGGGGGGGGGTGGGGGGGGGGGGGGGTGGGGGGGGGGGGGGGTGGGGGGGGGGGGGGGTGGGGGGGGGGGGGGGTGGGGGGGGGGGGGGGTGGGGGGGGGGGGGGGTGGGGGGGGGGGGGGGTGGGGGGGGGGGGGGGTGGGGGGGGGGGGGGGTGGGGGGGGGGGGGGGTGGGGGGGGGGGGGGGTGGGGGGGGGGGGGGGTGGGGGGGGGGGGGGGTGGGGGGGGGGGGGGGTGGGGGGGGGGGGGGGTGGGGGGGGGGGGGGGTGGGGGGGGGGGGGGGTGGGGGGGGGGGGGGGTGGGGGGGGGGGGGGGTGGGGGGGGGGGGGGGTGGGGGGGGGGGGGGGTGGGGGGGGGGGGGGGTGGGGGGGGGGGGGGGTGGGGGGGGGGGGGGGTGGGGGGGGGGGGGGGTGGGGGGGGGGGGGGGTGGGGGGGGGGGGGGGTGGGGGGGGGGGGGGGTGGGGGGGGGGGGGGGTGGGGGGGGGGGGGGGTGGGGGGGGGGGGGGGTGGGGGGGGGGGGGGGTGGGGGGGGGGGGGGGTGGGGGGGGGGGGGGGTGGGGGGGGGGGGGGGTGGGGGGGGGGGGGGGTGGGGGGGGGGGGGGGTGGGGGGGGGGGGGGGTGGGGGGGGGGGGGGGTGGGGGGGGGGGGGGGTGGGGGGGGGGGGGGGTGGGGGGGGGGGGGGGTGGGGGGGGGGGGGGGTGGGGGGGGGGGGGGGTGGGGGGGGGGGGGGGTGGGGGGGGGGGGGGGTGGGGGGGGGGGGGGGTGGGGGGGGGGGGGGGTGGGGGGGGGGGGGGGTGGGGGGGGGGGGGGGTGGGGGGGGGGGGGGGTGGGGGGGGGGGGGGGTGGGGGGGGGGGGGGGTGGGGGGGGGGGGGGGTGGGGGGGGGGGGGGGTGGGGGGGGGGGGGGGTGGGGGGGGGGGGGGGTGGGGGGGGGGGGGGGTGGGGGGGGGGGGGGGTGGGGGGGGGGGGGGGTGGGGGGGGGGGGGGGTGGGGGGGGGGGGGGGTGGGGGGGGGGGGGGGTGGGGGGGGGGGGGGGTGGGGGGGGGGGGGGGTGGGGGGGGGGGGGGGTGGGGGGGGGGGGGGGTGGGGGGGGGGGGGGGTGGGGGGGGGGGGGGGTGGGGGGGGGGGGGGGTGGGGGGGGGGGGGGGTGGGGGGGGGGGGGGGTGGGGGGGGGGGGGGGTGGGGGGGGGGGGGGGTGGGGGGGGGGGGGGGTGGGGGGGGGGGGGGGTGGGGGGGGGGGGGGGTGGGGGGGGGGGGGGGTGGGGGGGGGGGGGGGTGGGGGGGGGGGGGGGTGGGGGGGGGGGGGGGTGGGGGGGGGGGGGGGTGGGGGGGGGGGGGGGTGGGGGGGGGGGGGGGTGGGGGGGGGGGGGGGTGGGGGGGGGGGGGGGTGGGGGGGGGGGGGGGTGGGGGGGGGGGGGGGTGGGGGGGGGGGGGGGTGGGGGGGGGGGGGGGTGGGGGGGGGGGGGGGTGGGGGGGGGGGGGGGTGGGGGGGGGGGGGGGTGGGGGGGGGGGGGGGTGGGGGGGGGGGGGGGTGGGGGGGGGGGGGGGTGGGGGGGGGGGGGGGTGGGGGGGGGGGGGGGTGGGGGGGGGGGGGGGTGGGGGGGGGGGGGGGTGGGGGGGGGGGGGGGTGGGGGGGGGGGGGGGTGGGGGGGGGGGGGGGTGGGGGGGGGGGGGGGTGGGGGGGGGGGGGGGTGGGGGGGGGGGGGGGTGGGGGGGGGGGGGGGTGGGGGGGGGGGGGGGTGGGGGGGGGGGGGGGTGGGGGGGGGGGGGGGTGGGGGGGGGGGGGGGTGGGGGGGGGGGGGGGTGGGGGGGGGGGGGGGTGGGGGGGGGGGGGGGTGGGGGGGGGGGGGGGTGGGGGGGGGGGGGGGTGGGGGGGGGGGGGGGTGGGGGGGGGGGGGGGTGGGGGGGGGGGGGGGTGGGGGGGGGGGGGGGTGGGGGGGGGGGGGGGTGGGGGGGGGGGGGGGTGGGGGGGGGGGGGGGTGGGGGGGGGGGGGGGTGGGGGGGGGGGGGGGTGGGGGGGGGGGGGGGTGGGGGGGGGGGGGGGTGGGGGGGGGGGGGGGTGGGGGGGGGGGGGGGTGGGGGGGGGGGGGGGTGGGGGGGGGGGGGGGTGGGGGGGGGGGGGGGTGGGGGGGGGGGGGGGTGGGGGGGGGGGGGGGTGGGGGGGGGGGGGGGTGGGGGGGGGGGGGGGTGGGGGGGGGGGGGGGTGGGGGGGGGGGGGGGTGGGGGGGGGGGGGGGTGGGGGGGGGGGGGGGTGGGGGGGGGGGGGGGTGGGGGGGGGGGGGGGTGGGGGGGGGGGGGGGTGGGGGGGGGGGGGGGTGGGGGGGGGGGGGGGTGGGGGGGGGGGGGGGTGGGGGGGGGGGGGGGTGGGGGGGGGGGGGGGTGGGGGGGGGGGGGGGTGGGGGGGGGGGGGGGTGGGGGGGGGGGGGGGTGGGGGGGGGGGGGGGTGGGGGGGGGGGGGGGTGGGGGGGGGGGGGGGTGGGGGGGGGGGGGGGTGGGGGGGGGGGGGGGTGGGGGGGGGGGGGGGTGGGGGGGGGGGGGGGTGGGGGGGGGGGGGGGTGGGGGGGGGGGGGGGTGGGGGGGGGGGGGGGTGGGGGGGGGGGGGGGTGGGGGGGGGGGGGGGTGGGGGGGGGGGGGGGTGGGGGGGGGGGGGGGTGGGGGGGGGGGGGGGTGGGGGGGGGGGGGGGTGGGGGGGGGGGGGGGTGGGGGGGGGGGGGGGTGGGGGGGGGGGGGGGTGGGGGGGGGGGGGGGTGGGGGGGGGGGGGGGTGGGGGGGGGGGGGGGTGGGGGGGGGGGGGGGTGGGGGGGGGGGGGGGTGGGGGGGGGGGGGGGTGGGGGGGGGGGGGGGTGGGGGGGGGGGGGGGTGGGGGGGGGGGGGGGTGGGGGGGGGGGGGGGTGGGGGGGGGGGGGGGTGGGGGGGGGGGGGGGTGGGGGGGGGGGGGGGTGGGGGGGGGGGGGGGTGGGGGGGGGGGGGGGTGGGGGGGGGGGGGGGTGGGGGGGGGGGGGGGTGGGGGGGGGGGGGGGTGGGGGGGGGGGGGGGTGGGGGGGGGGGGGGGTGGGGGGGGGGGGGGGTGGGGGGGGGGGGGGGTGGGGGGGGGGGGGGGTGGGGGGGGGGGGGGGTGGGGGGGGGGGGGGGTGGGGGGGGGGGGGGGTGGGGGGGGGGGGGGGTGGGGGGGGGGGGGGGTGGGGGGGGGGGGGGGTGGGGGGGGGGGGGGGTGGGGGGGGGGGGGGGTGGGGGGGGGGGGGGGTGGGGGGGGGGGGGGGTGGGGGGGGGGGGGGGTGGGGGGGGGGGGGGGTGGGGGGGGGGGGGGGTGGGGGGGGGGGGGGGTGGGGGGGGGGGGGGGTGGGGGGGGGGGGGGGTGGGGGGGGGGGGGGGTGGGGGGGGGGGGGGGTGGGGGGGGGGGGGGGTGGGGGGGGGGGGGGGTGGGGGGGGGGGGGGGTGGGGGGGGGGGGGGGTGGGGGGGGGGGGGGGTGGGGGGGGGGGGGGGTGGGGGGGGGGGGGGGTGGGGGGGGGGGGGGGTGGGGGGGGGGGGGGGTGGGGGGGGGGGGGGGTGGGGGGGGGGGGGGGTGGGGGGGGGGGGGGGTGGGGGGGGGGGGGGGTGGGGGGGGGGGGGGGTGGGGGGGGGGGGGGGTGGGGGGGGGGGGGGGTGGGGGGGGGGGGGGGTGGGGGGGGGGGGGGGTGGGGGGGGGGGGGGGTGGGGGGGGGGGGGGGTGGGGGGGGGGGGGGGTGGGGGGGGGGGGGGGTGGGGGGGGGGGGGGGTGGGGGGGGGGGGGGGTGGGGGGGGGGGGGGGTGGGGGGGGGGGGGGGTGGGGGGGGGGGGGGGTGGGGGGGGGGGGGGGTGGGGGGGGGGGGGGGTGGGGGGGGGGGGGGGTGGGGGGGGGGGGGGGTGGGGGGGGGGGGGGGTGGGGGGGGGGGGGGGTGGGGGGGGGGGGGGGTGGGGGGGGGGGGGGGTGGGGGGGGGGGGGGGTGGGGGGGGGGGGGGGTGGGGGGGGGGGGGGGTGGGGGGGGGGGGGGGTGGGGGGGGGGGGGGGTGGGGGGGGGGGGGGGTGGGGGGGGGGGGGGGTGGGGGGGGGGGGGGGTGGGGGGGGGGGGGGGTGGGGGGGGGGGGGGGTGGGGGGGGGGGGGGGTGGGGGGGGGGGGGGGTGGGGGGGGGGGGGGGTGGGGGGGGGGGGGGGTGGGGGGGGGGGGGGGTGGGGGGGGGGGGGGGTGGGGGGGGGGGGGGGTGGGGGGGGGGGGGGGTGGGGGGGGGGGGGGGTGGGGGGGGGGGGGGGTGGGGGGGGGGGGGGGTGGGGGGGGGGGGGGGTGGGGGGGGGGGGGGGTGGGGGGGGGGGGGGGTGGGGGGGGGGGGGGGTGGGGGGGGGGGGGGGTGGGGGGGGGGGGGGGTGGGGGGGGGGGGGGGTGGGGGGGGGGGGGGGTGGGGGGGGGGGGGGGTGGGGGGGGGGGGGGGTGGGGGGGGGGGGGGGTGGGGGGGGGGGGGGGTGGGGGGGGGGGGGGGTGGGGGGGGGGGGGGGTGGGGGGGGGGGGGGGTGGGGGGGGGGGGGGGTGGGGGGGGGGGGGGGTGGGGGGGGGGGGGGGTGGGGGGGGGGGGGGGTGGGGGGGGGGGGGGGTGGGGGGGGGGGGGGGTGGGGGGGGGGGGGGGTGGGGGGGGGGGGGGGTGGGGGGGGGGGGGGGTGGGGGGGGGGGGGGGTGGGGGGGGGGGGGGGTGGGGGGGGGGGGGGGTGGGGGGGGGGGGGGGTGGGGGGGGGGGGGGGTGGGGGGGGGGGGGGGTGGGGGGGGGGGGGGGTGGGGGGGGGGGGGGGTGGGGGGGGGGGGGGGTGGGGGGGGGGGGGGGTGGGGGGGGGGGGGGGTGGGGGGGGGGGGGGGTGGGGGGGGGGGGGGGTGGGGGGGGGGGGGGGTGGGGGGGGGGGGGGGTGGGGGGGGGGGGGGGTGGGGGGGGGGGGGGGTGGGGGGGGGGGGGGGTGGGGGGGGGGGGGGGTGGGGGGGGGGGGGGGTGGGGGGGGGGGGGGGTGGGGGGGGGGGGGGGTGGGGGGGGGGGGGGGTGGGGGGGGGGGGGGGTGGGGGGGGGGGGGGGTGGGGGGGGGGGGGGGTGGGGGGGGGGGGGGGTGGGGGGGGGGGGGGGTGGGGGGGGGGGGGGGTGGGGGGGGGGGGGGGTGGGGGGGGGGGGGGGTGGGGGGGGGGGGGGGTGGGGGGGGGGGGGGGTGGGGGGGGGGGGGGGTGGGGGGGGGGGGGGGTGGGGGGGGGGGGGGGTGGGGGGGGGGGGGGGTGGGGGGGGGGGGGGGTGGGGGGGGGGGGGGGTGGGGGGGGGGGGGGGTGGGGGGGGGGGGGGGTGGGGGGGGGGGGGGGTGGGGGGGGGGGGGGGTGGGGGGGGGGGGGGGTGGGGGGGGGGGGGGGTGGGGGGGGGGGGGGGTGGGGGGGGGGGGGGGTGGGGGGGGGGGGGGGTGGGGGGGGGGGGGGGTGGGGGGGGGGGGGGGTGGGGGGGGGGGGGGGTGGGGGGGGGGGGGGGTGGGGGGGGGGGGGGGTGGGGGGGGGGGGGGGTGGGGGGGGGGGGGGGTGGGGGGGGGGGGGGGTGGGGGGGGGGGGGGGTGGGGGGGGGGGGGGGTGGGGGGGGGGGGGGGTGGGGGGGGGGGGGGGTGGGGGGGGGGGGGGGTGGGGGGGGGGGGGGGTGGGGGGGGGGGGGGGTGGGGGGGGGGGGGGGTGGGGGGGGGGGGGGGTGGGGGGGGGGGGGGGTGGGGGGGGGGGGGGGTGGGGGGGGGGGGGGGTGGGGGGGGGGGGGGGTGGGGGGGGGGGGGGGTGGGGGGGGGGGGGGGTGGGGGGGGGGGGGGGTGGGGGGGGGGGGGGGTGGGGGGGGGGGGGGGTGGGGGGGGGGGGGGGTGGGGGGGGGGGGGGGTGGGGGGGGGGGGGGGTGGGGGGGGGGGGGGGTGGGGGGGGGGGGGGGTGGGGGGGGGGGGGGGTGGGGGGGGGGGGGGGTGGGGGGGGGGGGGGGTGGGGGGGGGGGGGGGTGGGGGGGGGGGGGGGTGGGGGGGGGGGGGGGTGGGGGGGGGGGGGGGTGGGGGGGGGGGGGGGTGGGGGGGGGGGGGGGTGGGGGGGGGGGGGGGTGGGGGGGGGGGGGGGTGGGGGGGGGGGGGGGTGGGGGGGGGGGGGGGTGGGGGGGGGGGGGGGTGGGGGGGGGGGGGGGTGGGGGGGGGGGGGGGTGGGGGGGGGGGGGGGTGGGGGGGGGGGGGGGTGGGGGGGGGGGGGGGTGGGGGGGGGGGGGGGTGGGGGGGGGGGGGGGTGGGGGGGGGGGGGGGTGGGGGGGGGGGGGGGTGGGGGGGGGGGGGGGTGGGGGGGGGGGGGGGTGGGGGGGGGGGGGGGTGGGGGGGGGGGGGGGTGGGGGGGGGGGGGGGTGGGGGGGGGGGGGGGTGGGGGGGGGGGGGGGTGGGGGGGGGGGGGGGTGGGGGGGGGGGGGGGTGGGGGGGGGGGGGGGTGGGGGGGGGGGGGGGTGGGGGGGGGGGGGGGTGGGGGGGGGGGGGGGTGGGGGGGGGGGGGGGTGGGGGGGGGGGGGGGTGGGGGGGGGGGGGGGTGGGGGGGGGGGGGGGTGGGGGGGGGGGGGGGTGGGGGGGGGGGGGGGTGGGGGGGGGGGGGGGTGGGGGGGGGGGGGGGTGGGGGGGGGGGGGGGTGGGGGGGGGGGGGGGTGGGGGGGGGGGGGGGTGGGGGGGGGGGGGGGTGGGGGGGGGGGGGGGTGGGGGGGGGGGGGGGTGGGGGGGGGGGGGGGTGGGGGGGGGGGGGGGTGGGGGGGGGGGGGGGTGGGGGGGGGGGGGGGTGGGGGGGGGGGGGGGTGGGGGGGGGGGGGGGTGGGGGGGGGGGGGGGTGGGGGGGGGGGGGGGTGGGGGGGGGGGGGGGTGGGGGGGGGGGGGGGTGGGGGGGGGGGGGGGTGGGGGGGGGGGGGGGTGGGGGGGGGGGGGGGTGGGGGGGGGGGGGGGTGGGGGGGGGGGGGGGTGGGGGGGGGGGGGGGTGGGGGGGGGGGGGGGTGGGGGGGGGGGGGGGTGGGGGGGGGGGGGGGTGGGGGGGGGGGGGGGTGGGGGGGGGGGGGGGTGGGGGGGGGGGGGGGTGGGGGGGGGGGGGGGTGGGGGGGGGGGGGGGTGGGGGGGGGGGGGGGTGGGGGGGGGGGGGGGTGGGGGGGGGGGGGGGTGGGGGGGGGGGGGGGTGGGGGGGGGGGGGGGTGGGGGGGGGGGGGGGTGGGGGGGGGGGGGGGTGGGGGGGGGGGGGGGTGGGGGGGGGGGGGGGTGGGGGGGGGGGGGGGTGGGGGGGGGGGGGGGTGGGGGGGGGGGGGGGTGGGGGGGGGGGGGGGTGGGGGGGGGGGGGGGTGGGGGGGGGGGGGGGTGGGGGGGGGGGGGGGTGGGGGGGGGGGGGGGTGGGGGGGGGGGGGGGTGGGGGGGGGGGGGGGTGGGGGGGGGGGGGGGTGGGGGGGGGGGGGGGTGGGGGGGGGGGGGGGTGGGGGGGGGGGGGGGTGGGGGGGGGGGGGGGTGGGGGGGGGGGGGGGTGGGGGGGGGGGGGGGTGGGGGGGGGGGGGGGTGGGGGGGGGGGGGGGTGGGGGGGGGGGGGGGTGGGGGGGGGGGGGGGTGGGGGGGGGGGGGGGTGGGGGGGGGGGGGGGTGGGGGGGGGGGGGGGTGGGGGGGGGGGGGGGTGGGGGGGGGGGGGGGTGGGGGGGGGGGGGGGTGGGGGGGGGGGGGGGTGGGGGGGGGGGGGGGTGGGGGGGGGGGGGGGTGGGGGGGGGGGGGGGTGGGGGGGGGGGGGGGTGGGGGGGGGGGGGGGTGGGGGGGGGGGGGGGTGGGGGGGGGGGGGGGTGGGGGGGGGGGGGGGTGGGGGGGGGGGGGGGTGGGGGGGGGGGGGGGTGGGGGGGGGGGGGGGTGGGGGGGGGGGGGGGTGGGGGGGGGGGGGGGTGGGGGGGGGGGGGGGTGGGGGGGGGGGGGGGTGGGGGGGGGGGGGGGTGGGGGGGGGGGGGGGTGGGGGGGGGGGGGGGTGGGGGGGGGGGGGGGTGGGGGGGGGGGGGGGTGGGGGGGGGGGGGGGTGGGGGGGGGGGGGGGTGGGGGGGGGGGGGGGTGGGGGGGGGGGGGGGTGGGGGGGGGGGGGGGTGGGGGGGGGGGGGGGTGGGGGGGGGGGGGGGTGGGGGGGGGGGGGGGTGGGGGGGGGGGGGGGTGGGGGGGGGGGGGGGTGGGGGGGGGGGGGGGTGGGGGGGGGGGGGGGTGGGGGGGGGGGGGGGTGGGGGGGGGGGGGGGTGGGGGGGGGGGGGGGTGGGGGGGGGGGGGGGTGGGGGGGGGGGGGGGTGGGGGGGGGGGGGGGTGGGGGGGGGGGGGGGTGGGGGGGGGGGGGGGTGGGGGGGGGGGGGGGTGGGGGGGGGGGGGGGTGGGGGGGGGGGGGGGTGGGGGGGGGGGGGGGTGGGGGGGGGGGGGGGTGGGGGGGGGGGGGGGTGGGGGGGGGGGGGGGTGGGGGGGGGGGGGGGTGGGGGGGGGGGGGGGTGGGGGGGGGGGGGGGTGGGGGGGGGGGGGGGTGGGGGGGGGGGGGGGTGGGGGGGGGGGGGGGTGGGGGGGGGGGGGGGTGGGGGGGGGGGGGGGTGGGGGGGGGGGGGGGTGGGGGGGGGGGGGGGTGGGGGGGGGGGGGGGTGGGGGGGGGGGGGGGTGGGGGGGGGGGGGGGTGGGGGGGGGGGGGGGTGGGGGGGGGGGGGGGTGGGGGGGGGGGGGGGTGGGGGGGGGGGGGGGTGGGGGGGGGGGGGGGTGGGGGGGGGGGGGGGTGGGGGGGGGGGGGGGTGGGGGGGGGGGGGGGTGGGGGGGGGGGGGGGTGGGGGGGGGGGGGGGTGGGGGGGGGGGGGGGTGGGGGGGGGGGGGGGTGGGGGGGGGGGGGGGTGGGGGGGGGGGGGGGTGGGGGGGGGGGGGGGTGGGGGGGGGGGGGGGTGGGGGGGGGGGGGGGTGGGGGGGGGGGGGGGTGGGGGGGGGGGGGGGTGGGGGGGGGGGGGGGTGGGGGGGGGGGGGGGTGGGGGGGGGGGGGGGTGGGGGGGGGGGGGGGTGGGGGGGGGGGGGGGTGGGGGGGGGGGGGGGTGGGGGGGGGGGGGGGTGGGGGGGGGGGGGGGTGGGGGGGGGGGGGGGTGGGGGGGGGGGGGGGTGGGGGGGGGGGGGGGTGGGGGGGGGGGGGGGTGGGGGGGGGGGGGGGTGGGGGGGGGGGGGGGTGGGGGGGGGGGGGGGTGGGGGGGGGGGGGGGTGGGGGGGGGGGGGGGTGGGGGGGGGGGGGGGTGGGGGGGGGGGGGGGTGGGGGGGGGGGGGGGTGGGGGGGGGGGGGGGTGGGGGGGGGGGGGGGTGGGGGGGGGGGGGGGTGGGGGGGGGGGGGGGTGGGGGGGGGGGGGGGTGGGGGGGGGGGGGGGTGGGGGGGGGGGGGGGTGGGGGGGGGGGGGGGTGGGGGGGGGGGGGGGTGGGGGGGGGGGGGGGTGGGGGGGGGGGGGGGTGGGGGGGGGGGGGGGTGGGGGGGGGGGGGGGTGGGGGGGGGGGGGGGTGGGGGGGGGGGGGGGTGGGGGGGGGGGGGGGTGGGGGGGGGGGGGGGTGGGGGGGGGGGGGGGTGGGGGGGGGGGGGGGTGGGGGGGGGGGGGGGTGGGGGGGGGGGGGGGTGGGGGGGGGGGGGGGTGGGGGGGGGGGGGGGTGGGGGGGGGGGGGGGTGGGGGGGGGGGGGGGTGGGGGGGGGGGGGGGTGGGGGGGGGGGGGGGTGGGGGGGGGGGGGGGTGGGGGGGGGGGGGGGTGGGGGGGGGGGGGGGTGGGGGGGGGGGGGGGTGGGGGGGGGGGGGGGTGGGGGGGGGGGGGGGTGGGGGGGGGGGGGGGTGGGGGGGGGGGGGGGTGGGGGGGGGGGGGGGTGGGGGGGGGGGGGGGTGGGGGGGGGGGGGGGTGGGGGGGGGGGGGGGTGGGGGGGGGGGGGGGTGGGGGGGGGGGGGGGTGGGGGGGGGGGGGGGTGGGGGGGGGGGGGGGTGGGGGGGGGGGGGGGTGGGGGGGGGGGGGGGTGGGGGGGGGGGGGGGTGGGGGGGGGGGGGGGTGGGGGGGGGGGGGGGTGGGGGGGGGGGGGGGTGGGGGGGGGGGGGGGTGGGGGGGGGGGGGGGTGGGGGGGGGGGGGGGTGGGGGGGGGGGGGGGTGGGGGGGGGGGGGGGTGGGGGGGGGGGGGGGTGGGGGGGGGGGGGGGTGGGGGGGGGGGGGGGTGGGGGGGGGGGGGGGTGGGGGGGGGGGGGGGTGGGGGGGGGGGGGGGTGGGGGGGGGGGGGGGTGGGGGGGGGGGGGGGTGGGGGGGGGGGGGGGTGGGGGGGGGGGGGGGTGGGGGGGGGGGGGGGTGGGGGGGGGGGGGGGTGGGGGGGGGGGGGGGTGGGGGGGGGGGGGGGTGGGGGGGGGGGGGGGTGGGGGGGGGGGGGGGTGGGGGGGGGGGGGGGTGGGGGGGGGGGGGGGTGGGGGGGGGGGGGGGTGGGGGGGGGGGGGGGTGGGGGGGGGGGGGGGTGGGGGGGGGGGGGGGTGGGGGGGGGGGGGGGTGGGGGGGGGGGGGGGTGGGGGGGGGGGGGGGTGGGGGGGGGGGGGGGTGGGGGGGGGGGGGGGTGGGGGGGGGGGGGGGTGGGGGGGGGGGGGGGTGGGGGGGGGGGGGGGTGGGGGGGGGGGGGGGTGGGGGGGGGGGGGGGTGGGGGGGGGGGGGGGTGGGGGGGGGGGGGGGTGGGGGGGGGGGGGGGTGGGGGGGGGGGGGGGTGGGGGGGGGGGGGGGTGGGGGGGGGGGGGGGTGGGGGGGGGGGGGGGTGGGGGGGGGGGGGGGTGGGGGGGGGGGGGGGTGGGGGGGGGGGGGGGTGGGGGGGGGGGGGGGTGGGGGGGGGGGGGGGTGGGGGGGGGGGGGGGTGGGGGGGGGGGGGGGTGGGGGGGGGGGGGGGTGGGGGGGGGGGGGGGTGGGGGGGGGGGGGGGTGGGGGGGGGGGGGGGTGGGGGGGGGGGGGGGTGGGGGGGGGGGGGGGTGGGGGGGGGGGGGGGTGGGGGGGGGGGGGGGTGGGGGGGGGGGGGGGTGGGGGGGGGGGGGGGTGGGGGGGGGGGGGGGTGGGGGGGGGGGGGGGTGGGGGGGGGGGGGGGTGGGGGGGGGGGGGGGTGGGGGGGGGGGGGGGTGGGGGGGGGGGGGGGTGGGGGGGGGGGGGGGTGGGGGGGGGGGGGGGTGGGGGGGGGGGGGGGTGGGGGGGGGGGGGGGTGGGGGGGGGGGGGGGTGGGGGGGGGGGGGGGTGGGGGGGGGGGGGGGTGGGGGGGGGGGGGGGTGGGGGGGGGGGGGGGTGGGGGGGGGGGGGGGTGGGGGGGGGGGGGGGTGGGGGGGGGGGGGGGTGGGGGGGGGGGGGGGTGGGGGGGGGGGGGGGTGGGGGGGGGGGGGGGTGGGGGGGGGGGGGGGTGGGGGGGGGGGGGGGTGGGGGGGGGGGGGGGTGGGGGGGGGGGGGGGTGGGGGGGGGGGGGGGTGGGGGGGGGGGGGGGTGGGGGGGGGGGGGGGTGGGGGGGGGGGGGGGTGGGGGGGGGGGGGGGTGGGGGGGGGGGGGGGTGGGGGGGGGGGGGGGTGGGGGGGGGGGGGGGTGGGGGGGGGGGGGGGTGGGGGGGGGGGGGGGTGGGGGGGGGGGGGGGTGGGGGGGGGGGGGGGTGGGGGGGGGGGGGGGTGGGGGGGGGGGGGGGTGGGGGGGGGGGGGGGTGGGGGGGGGGGGGGGTGGGGGGGGGGGGGGGTGGGGGGGGGGGGGGGTGGGGGGGGGTGGGGGTGACCACTGGGAGGAGTCCACATTAAGTTAAAGCTCTGCCCCCCCAGTGGCAAAGATCCCAGGGGGACGGGGGGGTGCGACGCACCGGGTGCACAGAGTTGGATCACGTGGGGGGCGCAAAATCCACCGGCCCCTCCCCCTTTCCCCCGCGGCGTGATCCCCCCCACAGCATGTGGGAGGGGGGCACCGCAGGGGGGACCCCGGCATGATTCCCCCCACAGCGGCCCCCCCACAGCACCCCCCACACACACTTACTTTAGGAAACTGAGCAGGCTGTAGAACAGGCCTTCCTGTTCTGGTGGGAACTACATTTCCCAGGAGACCCTGGGAAATGTAGTTCCCACCAGAACAATCTCCAGCCTGCTCGATTTTCTAAAGTGAGTGGGAGTGGGAGTGGGAGTGGGAGTGGGAGTGGGAGTGGGAGTGGGAGTGGGAGTGGGAGTGGGGGGGCGCCGCCGCAGGGGGGGAAAGCCAGAGTGTGCACCGGGCGCACTCTGGCCCAGCTATGCCTCTGCCCCCCCCCACTCACACCTGTTTCCCAAGTTCATATGGAGTTGAGAAGCAGTGGTGGGGAGAACTGAAATTTTCCAGTTCAGGTTTTTAAAACCTAAAATATTTCAGTACAAGCCAAATACATCTGGTGAGTGTGACTTTATTAGGTTTTATTGAAAATTTCCAGGTTTTATTGAAAACTTCCAGGTTTTATTGAAAACTTCCAAAATTTATTGAGCACAATTGTTTTTGCTACACTGCATAGGGTTTTGCTCCTACTTGTCTGCTTCATAAGCTGTGAAACTTCTGCTGGATTTTGCTCAGCACAAATATAACATTAAGGACATTATAAAAAGTGTTCTGGGGAAGAATTTTGCAATGCTCCCTTCCCCAAAATGAGTTCAGCTCGTCATATTTCTCTTAACTCAGGTTTTTCAAAAATTGCTAAACAAGCTATCTTTTCTCCCCAACATGGGCTGAAGATGATTCCTCTCTGCTGTGTGAACGCCAGCAGGCAGGAAACGCTTTATTTCTCCTGGCCAAACCTCTTACTTTCATTTCTGCTGCTTGTGCCTCCCATTTTGGTGGCTGCAGCAGATTCTCCATGAGATTCCCCACAGAGGTTTCCTCTACTTGCAGCTCATCTATGCACAATTTCACTGTTCAAAGTATATGAATACAGTTTGTTTTGCCTAGTGATCCTGTGCACGTGTCCTGTTTTTGTTTTGTTTTGAGGGGGATGTCTGCGAAGCTGCAGTGACAAAATTAGAAAAGAAGCAACATGTGCATATTTGTGCTGCTGTAGCTTTGCAGACATCCCCCTCAAAACAAAAAAAGGAAAAACGACATGTGCGTGGGATCGTTAGACAAGACAAACTTTATTCATCTGCTTTTTACAGCAAGAACATGCATGCATGAGCTGCAAGCACAGGAAAACTCTGTAGGGATAATAGCTCCATGCAGCAGGCAGGGGGAAAATCCATTTTGACCAGCAACGATTTTGTTCTCCCGTGCTGTGGGAATACAAAATGCCAAAATGGTTCTTTTTACAGATGTTATATTTATACCATGCAGAATCCACCTGCATTATTAGGGAGGAGCTTTTTTTAGGATGGTAAAACATTCAGACCTGTGAGCCACACTTACCATTTAAAGCGGTATAGTATTAGGAACAGATTTACCTTTTGTCTGTGGCTTGTGTGAACTCAGGCTAACTTGCATGCCCATCTCAACTGTCCTCATTCATTCCCACAGGTGAACAATAACGGCGTGGTGTCCTTTGACAACCCTGTCAGTCAATACACTCCCGATCCCTTTCCACTGACTGATGGCCGGGCATTTGTCGCCCCGTTCTGGGCTGATGTTGATAACCGCATCACGGGGGAGGTGTACTACAGGCAGAGCCAGGATGAGCAACTGTTGTGGAGAGTCACAGCGGACATCAATGCTTACTTCCCAAAAGTAACGTTCAAGGCGACCTGGGTCTTTGTGGCTACTTGGGACCAAGTGGCTTTCTATGGATCCTTGTCCTCCAAGGTAGGACTCTTACATCAGCCCTTAGTGACCACCTGGCCTCTGGCATATAAAACCTCAGCAGATGTGGATTCTTTGGGAGTAACCCATCCATAAAACATGTCAGATACAGTGGCCCTTTTCAAATAAATCTCCTAAAATGTTTGTAAAACATTTTCAGTTCCTCCAGTTTGTCCACTCACCCCTTGAAAATGATTCCTGGCTACCACTGGTTTTTCCCTCCCTGCCTTCTCCCCCTTTCCCCCCCCAAGTTCTGTATTGAATTGATGCTCCGATGTTGAACAGCCTAGTGCGACATTCTATACTCCTCGTATACACGATACTTTGAAGACAGCCCCCTCAAAAATAATAGAACAAACAGATAAATGTTGCAAATAAACAGGTGAAGGGGAGCTCAGAAAATGGCGCAGAGGGGGAAGTTCAGGGAAGCAGAGAAGTGTGTGAACTGTAGTCAACGGATCACACAGCAACTGAAGATGTTTTCAAAACTTGTCAGTCAAAATCGCTTTAAAAAGGGATTCACTTAAAACCTTTTGAGGCTGGAAATAAAACGTTTGGGGGTAAAAACGATGCTGAACTCCATGGAGGTAACGGTTTATTTCCTGTCTCAAAACATTTTAAATGAATTGTGCGAAAAGGTCCATTGATGTGAATGGAATTTATTTGGGGCAAAACCCTCTACCCAGAGGTGGAATCCAGCTGGTTCTCACAGGTTCCCGAGAGTAGGTTACTAATTATTTGTGTGCGCCAAGAAGGGGTTACTAATTGGTGATTTTGCCACGTGATTTTTGCCTTAGTTACGCCCCTCCTCTCAGCAGTAGCGCACAGAACTTGAAGCAGTCTAGCAGGAGGTGCACCGGCGTGCGTGGCAGCGTGCGCCTGCGTGCATTCGTTTCCCGCCCAAGGACCAGCGCAGTGGCTGCGTCCTTGCCACAGCCCCGCCCAGGAAGGCCCGCCCCCGGAATGCCCGGCCATGCCCCCGTCGTGCCCCGCCCAGCCCCATTGGTGCTACACCACAGTTTGAATCCCACCACCATGGGAACCTGTTACTAAAATTTTTGGATCCAACCACTGCCTCTACCGTACAAGAATGCACCAACATTTCATATATGAATGACAGTGATAGGCTTACCAACTCCAGGTTGGAGCTTAAGAAGTTTAATGCTATGGAGTTCACTCTCCAAAGGAGCTATTTTCTGCAGGGGATCTGACCTGTGTTGTCTGGAAGCCCATTGCAATTTTGGCAGATCTCCAGCCCCACCTTGAGGCTAGCAACCCTAAACAGAGAATAGAACATGTTGATTTGCTAATGTAAGTGGTGGTCCAAATCCAGCTTTCTTCTCCAGTCCATCAAGTTGCTGGATTCCTATGGGGGGTTCATTCAGGACAGAGGCTAGCCGTTGTTTGTTTCTATTTTTTCTGGATAGGTGAACACATTCCAGGCTGTGTTAACCTCCAATGGTGACCTGTCTTTCATAATGTTGCACTACAAGGACATCCAGTGGACTTCGGGGGCAGCAAGCGGTGGAGATGCATTCACTGGCCTAGGGGGTACACCGGCTCAGGTACTGTCAACTCTGATAAATCTGTCATCTGATTCTCACTGTTTCGTAAGAGGTTAAGAGCTCGTGTATCTAATCTGGAGGAACCGGGTTTGATTCTCCGCTCTGCCGCCTGAGCTGTGGAGGCTTATGTGGAGAATTCAGATTAGCCTGTACACTCCCACACACGCCAGCTGGGTGACCTTGGGCTAGTCACAGCTTTTCGGAGCTCTCTCAGCCCCACCTACCTCACAGGGTGTTTGTTGTGAGGGGGGAAGGGCAAGGAGATTGTCAGCCCCTTTGAGTCTCCTGCAGGAGAGAAAGGGGGGAAATAAATCCAAACTTCTTCTTCTTCTTCTTCTTCTTCTTCTTCTTCTTCTTCTTCTTCTTCTTCTTCTTCTTCTTCTTCTTCTTTGGTGGAAAATCATGTATCAACTGCTTAGATTTTAAAAGTATGATTTCCTTATGCTTGAATAGCTTGTTAAAATTGTCATCCAAATATGCAACCTAAAACAAACACACAAACAACTGGAGAGATTGAGTGATGAAATATTTGGGGAAATAAAGTGGATCCAGATGGACTTCCCAACTGCCTGGGCCTTGCAGAGAATTTTCCACCCCAAACTCTGGGCGTTTCCCCACTTACCTGGGTGAGTAATTGCTGCGTGCTACTCCCAGTGTGCATCATTTCTGGCGTGCTCCTGGGCTTCCCCACAACCCCGTGCAGAGGGGTCATCAAAAGGCGCTGTTTGGAGGAGCGCCAGGAATGATGCGTGCTGAGGGGGCGTGACAGCGGCAGCATCGGGACGGCTGCGTTGTCGCCGCCCCTGTAGTGGGGAGTGCCGGGGAACCCCGTGCTACTTGTGGAGAGTAGCGCGCAGCAGCAGGTAAGTGGGGAAATGCCCTCTAATCTCCTGTCCTTCAGACTTTGAGGCGCAGGAGAAAAAAAATGACATTTGAGTGTGTCACTCTACAGATTGGCCCCACGTCTCTATGATCTTTATCTACAGATTGGGGTGAATTTCTAGAGCATTACCAAAAAGTGATATCACTTCCTTCCCAAATTCCATTCACTTCAAGCACCACCTGCCATATCTCCTAGCATCTGCTAGCAGATTGGGAAACCCTAGATCCAGAACCAGTGACCTTTGGGTCGCAACAGTGGCATGAAAAAAACCCACCTTAATTATTAAAATTTCTTCCTGAAAAGCCTAAACCCAGAAAACAACCCTAAGCAGAATTACTTTGGAGCCTGATGTTTTAGCCAATGACATTTATTCCCAGGTATGTGGCCTTAGATCTGACTGCAGCCCTGACTACCTAACAGGGCATTCCTGAGCAAAGTTGCACTCTTCTACGTTCATTGGAGTCAGTGGGCTTAGATGATTGTAACTGTGTTTAAGATCACACTCTAAATATTTCAGAATTAGTCACGTTTCCAGTCTGGATAAGAAAGATCTTCCATATACGTCAATGACTATCTCTGTAGTTTACATATATTTTGTTATGCTTCACTTGATCTTACATATTCCATAATCTATTATTGCTCACGGTTACAGGTTTTTATTAAGAAGCTTTCTCCTCCCCACCACTCCACACAATCCCTTGGGATAGTTTGTTCAGCTACAATTAATTCCAGGCCATGATATGGAGCATAAGCAAGTTCATGAGAATACAGATGATTGGCCAGCCCTTATCTGTGAAAGGAGAGATTCTCTGCTCCGACCCATAGTCTTCTGCTAGCTTTGCTGTTGGATTTACAGGCTGTTCAGTATATGCAGAATGACAGAAGGTGGTTATCTACAGAAAGTAAACAGGATCTTTATCGTTGAAGGCTTTCATGGCCGGATTCAACTGATTGTTGAGGGTTTTTCGGGCTGTGTGGCCGTGGTCTGGCAGATCTTGTTCCTAACATTTCACCTGCATCTGTGGCTGGCATCTTCAGAAGTTTATCACAGAGGGTAATCTGGGCACAGTGTGTAACAGACTTCCCTCTGTGATACACCTCTGAAGATGCGAGCCACAGACGCAGGCGAAACATTAGGAACAAGATCTACCAGACCACGGCCACACAGCCTGGAAAACCCACAACAACCAGGATCTTTATCCAAATCCAAATCCAAATCCAAAACCTTTATTAGGCATAAAACCGGTGTGTGTCATGAGTTCCAAATACAGTAAAAAGATCATTATTACACAACTTGCAGTACACAGAGTAAAAATGTAGCAACAGCTTCAGAGATTTCAGCATTAGAGTTATTTAGAAGCTTAGCCATTTTTACCTTATCAGAAAGAAGCATAAATCCTGTTGGTAGTACAGTTCTCAAATCAGTTCTGAAGTTGTTATATTTTGAACAGTGAAGCAGAATATGAGAAAGTGAATCAGTTGCATCAGGACAGAATCGACAGCAATGCTCATTTTGTGGGATATTAGAGAAGCGATCTTGGAGATGTACTGACGGAAAAGAGTTACACTTTGCTCTAGTCATGACCCATCTGCAATTATAATTAACAAGATGTTCCAGGTATATAGCAGGGCTAGATTGCTGAGGGATAATCCCAAAGAATATTGGAGAGCAAGAGCTTTGCACTTTGCTCAGGAGAAATTGATATTCTTGATCAAATAATCTAGACTTTAAGTGATGGTAAATCTCCGGAGCGGTGAGCATTTGTAGGGCCTCCCAAGAGAAGCCCAAGGAAAAGATCTTTATCCTTTTATTAAGTTATTTTCCCCTTGTTTTCTCAGGCTGGATTTAACAATGGAGATACCAAAAACTATTTCAACATCCCTGGGTCTTGGACTCCAAGCATCATTAGCGTCAGCTCAACAAGTAATGTCATGGACCCTGGGCGCTGGGTTTTTCAAGTAGATGTCTTTGCAGTGCCCAACGGCTGTGTGTATAAAGGTACACTGAATGCTACTCATTAAGAACATATGATCAAAGAAGGATCAGGCTACAGGTCCACCAGAAATCTATTTCCATTCCAACAGGAGTCAGTCAGGTGTTTCTAGGAACTTTCACAACCAGGACATGAAGGCAATAGAAATTATTTCTTGTGTCCAGAATATGATCTTCAGTGAGGATGAGTTTAGATATAACAGAGATGGCGAACCTTTTCAAGACCAAGTGCCCAAGTTGCAACCCAAAACCCACTTATTTATCGCAAAGTGCTAACACAGCAATTTAACTTGAATACTGAGGTTTTAGTTTAGAAAAAATGGTTGGTTCCGAGGCGCGTGTTACTCGGGAGTAAGCTTGGTGAAGCAACCTTGCAATGCTTTGAATGGGTTAATCACGACCCTAGGAGGGTTTACTCAGAAGCCAGCCCCATTGCCAGCAACCAAGCTTACTCCCAGGTAAAGGATCATGCTCAGGCCAGCCTAGATGTGTGTGTGTGTGTGGGGGGGTGATTTTCCGCCCCCCCAATGACGAACTCTGTGCATGTGTGCCCACAGAAAGGGCTCTGAGTGCCACCTCTGGCACCCGTGCCATAGGTTCGCCACCACTGAGATATAACAATGAACCACAGTTTGGTAATGTATTAATGATGTTGGAGGACTGTGAATCCTTCAGACTCCTTTCTACCACTGCAAAGTTCCTACCCTACAGAATTAGGGACACAGACTATAGAATCACAAACTATGGTTTGTACTCGTACCTACAAACTGGGATTTTGGACTCAGGTTTTAGGGTGGCTTGGCTATACTAACAAACTTTTTTCTATGAAAAAGAAGCATTTCATTATCAAACTGTGCATGAGGGGAAAGGGGTGAAGCATAAGTGTGAGGATTTCCCATGATCATTAAAAAAAACACATGGTTTGCCATTACATAAATGTCAATATATCTCTGGAGGTTCCATTTATTCATTTGGACTCACAATTTGCAGTGTGTTTGTCTCGGGAAAAGGAATCCGTACAATCATTTTATTACCATTACATTGTGGGTCTTTGTAGGACATGTCACTTATCCGTGACTTTCTTGGCAACCATTTACTCCCCCCCCCAAAGCAAAGATCCAATCCTGGCTTTTGTCCATTGGAGCAGGAAGTGCTTCAGAAGCACCCAGGGCCTATTCATTTGGAGACAGGGTGCATCCATTTGGAATCTGCTCCATCATAAGAGGATGCTTTGCTTGCATTTTACGATTGGCTGTAACGCCTGTTCCCCGTTCTCAAACTCCATAGGATTCGTGACATCAACAACGTTGGCAATGGGTGTCTGTTTTCCACTGAGATTAACACTGAACATTCTCAGACATTAATTTTATAGCAGTTTTTTTTCTTCAGTAGAATTTGCAGTGTAAATATAACACGTGTAGTGGTCTATAGTGGACAGACTGGCTTGAGCTAGTAGCACAAGCTCTTTGTAGTTGTCCTTAGCTTGCCTTCTTTTTCTTTTACTAGCTAACTTTTTGTCCTTTGGTGCCACCTTCTGGAGTGACAGTACCTGTGAGAACAAATGCCAGTGCAATTCTGAGGATCATGGGGTGGTGTGCCGGGCTGGAAGATGTTCAGCGGATGAGGTTTGCCAGTCCTCTTCTTTCTACCATCTGTGCCAGCCAATTCATAGAGCCACATGCCAAGTTCTGAGTGGATGGCATTACACCACCTTTGATGGGCTGCTGTATCATTTCCAAGGCTCTTGCACTTACGTGCTGTCTCAGCTGTGTACGCCCTCACACAACCACAACCTGGAATATTATCGGGTAGAGGCAGATATCCTGATACCAGAGACACAGCCAGGAACGCCACACATAGAACGCATGCGTGTGATGGTCTACGGCCAGGAAGTGGTCCTGATTATAGGTACCGCTGAGCATGTCATGGTAAGTCATCTGAGATGAAGTTCTCATCCAGTTAACTTCTTGCTCTTCTTTCTCCATCCTTTCTAGCTATTCCTTTGCTCTCTTCTTTCTTTGTGAATCCATTTGGAAATTCAGTAGTTCTTTCCCAAGGTTATCAAGGTAAGTTGCAGATTTACAGCACGGAAACAACAGCTTGGCTTCAGTGTGATTAGCACTGGACTAGGATCTAGGTATGAGTTCACAGCTTTACTCTGCTGTGAAAGCTCACTGGAGAATCTTGGCCAGGCTCTGCCTTTCATCTTAACCTATTTCACAGAGCAGTTGGTGAGGATACACTAGAGGAGACGATGCTATAAGTTCCAATTGGCCATGCTGGCAGGGGCTGATGGGAATTATAGTCCATAACATCTGGAGTGCCAAAGGTTTGCCACCACTGATCTAGGCTATAGCCAATCTATTGCTTATTTGTTTGTTTGTTTGTATGTTTTTGTATGTAGGTAGCTAGTCACAGCCCACCTTCTACCCAAAGTTCTCAAGGGGAGTTACAAGATGAAAATCATAAAATATCAATAAGCCTTAAAACAATTAGTAACACTGTAACAATTAAATTACGTAACAATTAAAGTTATTTAACAAGAAGCCTATTAAAACCTACCCAAATCCACAAAATTCATTAATAAAACACCTGTTTAAAAATTCATTAAATCTATTTTTAAAAGTCATATTACTAGAAGGAGAAAACCATCTGTTCAGCCAAAGGCCAGGGAAAATAGGTGCATCTTTACTAGTTTTCTAAATGCATATAAATGATGCATCTCGGTGGGGGAGGGGTTGTCCCACACTTTCGGGGCCACCACTGAAAAAGTCCTATTTCAAGTCTCTACCTTTTTTACTGCTGAAGGTGGTGGCACCACAATCTCAATCACAATAACCTTTATTGGCATAAAGTATAAGAATGTGGTTATACACTGTGTTAAGTTTAAAAGAGATCATATATGCCATCTATGGGTTTTACATTCCATCGTGATAGTTCATTTATAGAAGATATAAAATGGATTAATAGGCTTTAACAGTTCAGTTATAATATATATTTATAAAACAACTACAATACATCTATGTTTAAAATCTGAAATCAGCTTGTATCTGACTCTTCCCTATTCGCTGCTGTTTAGCAAAAGATAAAACCATTCCCCATGGTCTATAGATAGTATTTACTAATAAAACTACAGGATAAATGAATTTCCTTTATATTAGAATAAATAACAGTAAGCGTCTTACATACACATTTTATAATAAACACAATTTATAATAAACCAGGAGTGCCAACGATGAAATATCTAACACCTTTGAAAATAGGTCATATTAGCATAATAACTGGTTTCATTCAAATTTGCATTCAGGATCTTTTGGCAGAAATAGATTATATCCAGTGGTGGGATTCAGCAGGTTCGCACCACTTCGGCAGAACCGGTTTTTAAAATGGTGCTTGTATGCAACCAGTAGTTAATTTATTTGAATCCCACTACCGGAACCGGTTGTTAAATTATTTGAATCCCACCACTGATTATATCATTATTGATTTTCGGTACAAAAGGTTTCATCAATAATGTTACATATCTCTTAGAGCCATAACCTTCAACAAAAAGTTGGCTGTTCTCCCAAGAATATCAGGATCATTACTATTTAGTGATTTTACCATTGATATTTGGGACGGTGTTTTAACCATTGTCGAGGGTAGTAGGGCTTCCCTCTGTAAATTGTATTTTGGGCAATAATATAAAATGTGCTCCAATGATTCCACGATGGTGGGACAGAATGGACATACTCTTTGTAACAGGGGGCCCTTCTCAATCCGGCCAGGGGGTGGCACCACCAGAAGGGCTTCATCTGCTGATCTTCGGGCATAAGTAGCTCGATATGGAAGAAGGCGTAACTTTAGATACCCAGGGCCCAAGCCATTTAGGGCTTTATAAGTCAAATATAATACCTTGAATTGGGCTCAGCAACAAATTGTCAGCCAGTTCAGTTCTTCTAAGATAGGCATGATGTGCATCTGGCCAGCAGTACCCATTAGTTCAGAGGAGTAACCTTGCTAGACTGTCGTCAAAGGGCAAGATTCAAGTTCAGCAGCATCATGTAAACCAGCAAGTTGTAACTCACTTGTAGACCAGCAAGTTGTAACCCCCTGGCCTGTGACTCCAGAGCCGTCGCTCCAGGCTGCGGGGGCGTGTCCCCTGGCTTCTGCGATGAGCTGGAAACCAGGAGACAAGTTAGTTAAGTGGCGACAGCTTGCCAAGGCCTGTGCAAAGGCTGTGCTGCCGCCTGTCGCCCTCCTGGGACCGTCCATGCGAACGGTTCCAGGGGGGTGCGTCAGCATTGTTTATGCCGACGCACCCCTGCACCGTTGCGGTGCGGAAAGGGCCTGAGAAGTGAAATACCATAATTGAGACTAAAGGTTCTCCCCCATTCTCAGCAGCCTTACCAGTAGAAAAGAGCATCTAAACATTAAGTAAGATTGTTTTTAAATAGGAGGGTCTGGCCATGAACTAAACCAGTTTGAAATTCCAGGTAATAGTTTCATAATCAGGTCCAGCAAAGTCCTGACAGCCCTTCTATGGGACCATTTTTCTTGACTGAAGGCATTTCTCTCCACCATGAGTACAATCTGGTTTAAACACATGATACCCATCGCTCCCTTTGTTAGATACTCTTTGTCAGAGAGTTCTGACTCTTGAAAGCTTATACCCTGGAATCTTGTCAAGCTATTATGGTGATGCTATAACTTGAATTCTGCTTTGTTTTCCCAACCTGATGTGCCAGATCAATGGCATGAAAACCCTTCTCCCAGTTATCCTTCTCGACGGCAAAGTCCGAGTGCATCAGAGTGGATTCTCAACAAAGATAACAACTGATTTCGGGGTGGAAGTTTCCTACGACGGGAACCAGTATGTGCAGATCGCTGTCCCGGCTAGTTACCATGACAGCACCTGTGGTCTTTGTGGAACTCTGAACGGAAACATTGCTGATGACTTCTTAAAGTCGAGTGGTTCTTTAGCCACATCAGTCACTCTTTTTGCTGCAAGCTGGCAGGTGAAGGATACCAGTGCAGGGAAGGCATACCAGTGCAGGGAAGTCCAAGAACTATCTCCTTGTCCTTCCGCTGAACGGGCTCATTACTCCGGGCCCGACTACTGTGGCATCCTGAAGAAATCTCCTGGTCCTTTTGCCACCTGCTCACAGGTCTTGCCTTCCTCTGGCTTCTTGGAGAGCTGCGCATACAATCTTTGCATGTTTGGGGGCAACCGGACAGTTCTGTGTGAAATTCTGCGAGCTTATGCCGAATGGTGTCAAGCGGCCAATATAACAATTGGGATGTGGAGATCGGACACCTTTTGTGGTGGGTAAAGGTCTCTTTGGGCACAGTTTAGAAGAATCTATCCCTTTGAAGGTGAACCTGATGCCCACAGAACTAATGCCCAGCCATGCAAACTTCAGCAAAGTTGGCTGGTTCCTTTCAGGACACACATCAGCAGCCTGTCGGTAAATAAGTGCCCCCACCCAAAGCAAGACCCTCCCCAGGGCCCGCAATAAAATCTCCAGCACAGAGCCAGCTGGGCATAACAGCAAGCCTATTGAAGTCTATGGTGGGAAAAAACAATTAATTTTTCCCACCATAGAGAGCTGGGAGATTCTGTGCTCTGAAGTGGCTCCATTGCAGCCAATGGGAAATTTCTGGGGGAGGGCTATGGGGTGGACATTTTTCAAGGTAGAGGCACAAAACTTTCAGAGCATCTTCAAGAGACTCTCTTGAAGACACCACCCAGGTTTGGTGAACTTTGCTTCAGGGGGCGGTGGGAGATGGGCCCTACCATTTTGGGGACCCATAACATTGAACCCCCTGAAGCAAAGGTCACCAAACCTGCATGATGACATCAAGGAACTCTGATGATATCAAGATACCCTGAAAATTTGTTACTTTACTTTGAAAAATGTGCACCCCACAGCCCTTCCCCAAGAAATTCCCCATTGACTACAATGGAGTCAAGGCACTTTAGAACACAGAATCTGGGGAAATGTCTTTGGATGACTGTCAGGGGCTTATTTTTAAATCTACTGGCACCAATATTTTGAGGTCTCATCCAAAGACAGGCTAAGTTTGGTGAAGTTTGGTTCAGGGGGGGCAAAGTTATGGACCCTCAAAGGGATAGCCCCATCTCTTGTTAGATCCCATTGGAAACAGTGGGGGATGGGGCACACACTTTGGGGGTCCATAACTTTGGCCTCCCTGAACCAAACTTCACCAAACTGGGCTGGTATCATCAGGACACCCTCCGAACAATACGCTGAAATTTTGATGCTGCTAGCTTTAAAAAAATGTACCCCCTTCAGGTCAAAACATGAAACAACACCAAAAAATACCCCCTAAAAGTCTGAATACCTTGCATTCGCATTAGTTCAAATTCGTGCAGGGCACATTCGGCCAATTTTCACCCGAATATGCCCAAATTCGCCTAGATTCGGCTCAAATCTGGTATTTGTGGCACCCAAATTTCCAAGCCTACTTTGAAGTCTGTAGCATCAAATCTACAGAGCTGTAAAACAAACAAAAATGAAACAACCACAAAATGGTGGCCAGGAAGCATTTTCGAGGCGGTGAGCGCAAACAAATGGAAGCTTTTGAAACTGTTCACAAACATTTTTTGCAAATGTTTGCGAAACATTTTGAGGGGCTTGTACGGAAAGGACCAATTAACAACAACACAGGAACTAACTGATTACCCATGGAGCAATGCCAAATACGCACAACGTGCACTCAAGCTCATGCCATCTTAACACTATCCAAGAAGCTAACAATTCTTCCTCCCCATCTTTCCTTTCTCCACCAGGAATCACATGTCCTGAGAACAGCCATTATGAACCCTGCTCAACTGCTTGCCGGGCCAGCTGCGTGGATTCCACGGCCCCTCTGTACTGCGCCGAGCCCTGCAGAGAAGACTGCTTTTGTGACAGAGGTTATATTCTCAGTGGAGGGACGTGCGTGCCCCTGAATCATTGTGGCTGCATGCTGAATGGCCAGTACTACCAAGTGGGAGATGAAGTTATCCTGACGGATACCTGTAGCAAGCGCTGTTCTTGTCGGCATCCTTCTCACCCCATGGAGTGCCAGGACTATGCTTGTAAGCCTCTGGAGATTTGCAAAGTCATGGCAGGGGTACGGGGCTGTTACCCTGTGAAATATGGCAGCAGCTGGGTCTTCGGGGATCCCCATTATGTCACCTTTGATGGGGTAGCCTTTGATTATGAAGGAGACTGCAGATATACCCTCAGCAAGTACTGCGGCCCCTTCGGCAAGCTCCCGGGCTTCACCGTCAAAGCAGAGAATCAACGCCGAGGCTCCGCAGCAGCCTCCTGGGCACGGCTGGTGGAGCTGGAGATCTACGAGGAGACCATTACTATAGTGGCAGACCAGTACGGCAAAGTGCAGGTAAAGATGCAGCATGTCAGTGATCTCCAGTGTGGCCACTTAAGGGCCAAGCTGGACATGATGGTGGCCGTCAGTCTGACCTGTGGCTGTCAGCACCATTTTAGAAAATTTTTTAGCCATTTAAAAATGCAACAAGGGGGATGATCTTGTTTCGTTCAAGCACCAAAATAGCCTCCCAAACCTTCTTGGATACTTGAAAAGTCAAGTGGGGGAGGGGGTAAGAAGATCTCTCCTCACTCCATGTGCTGCAGAACCAATCAGGATTGGGCCTTCAAAGAGAGCCCGGGTGAGTGTAGTGGTTAAGAGCAGGTGGATTCTAATCTGGAGAACCGGGTTTGATTCCCCACTCCTCCACCTGTGGCAGAGGCTTATCTGGTGAACCAGATGTGTTTCCGCATTTCTACATTCCTGTTGGGTGATCTTGGGCTAATCACAGTTCTTCGGAACTCTCTCAGCCCCACCTACTTACAAGGTGTCTGTTGTGGGGAGAGAAAGGGAAAGGAATTTGTAAGCCCCTCTGAGTCTCCTTACAGCACAGAAAGGTGAGGTATAAATCCAAACTCTTCTTCTTCTTATTATTTTTTCTACATGGCCAAAATCTTCTTTAAAATGGTGTTAACAGAAACAGGATAGACCTGTGACTATTGTAACATCATGTTATCCAAATATGTAATGGGAAAAAAACCCCATGGGGAGACATGTAATTCTTGGTTAAGTCGTAACAGCCTATATTATTGAGTAAACTTTTGATAGCTCTCTCCGGTCTAACCACTAATGTTCCGTTGAAATGTGCCTGCTGAAAGCGGTGGGTAAATATTAATTGCCGTAATGAAAGTAATTTGCTCAACAAGAATGACTTTGGCAGAGGCCATGAATAATTCAGCTGGAGTTTTGAAACAATGAGATGGGCAGGGGAACTACGCAAACACCTTGAGGCATCTTGTGGTGAAGAGAGCTTGTGTGTTGAGAAGGGACAAAGGCACCCCCTTGTTGTTGGGATGCGTTCAACTGGACCCTGGTTGTTGTACAGCAGTTGGTGGGACTCCACTGCATATGGCACAATTTTGTGCAGAACATAAATATATGTAAGGGTCTGTTACTCTGGTCATCAAACAAGACACGAGAATGGTTCAAGAGGTTTATTGGAACTGTGTCAGCCCAAGGCTCAGATAGCCGAAACTAAAGTTTGTCTCTAAGGCTCATTCCGCACATGCAGAATAATGCACTTTCAAACTGCTTTCAGTGCTCTTTGAAGCTGTGCTGAATAGCAAAATCCACTTGCAAACAGTTGTGAAAGTGGTTTGAAAACACATTATTTTGCGTGTGTGGAAGGGGCCTAAATTACAGAAACGTTCAATCTTACCGCTCCAGAGATTTACCATCACTTAAGGACTAGATTATTTGATCAAGAATATCAGTCTCTCCTGAGCAAAGCGCAAAGCTCTTGCTCTCCAATATTCTTTGGGATTATCCCTCAGAAATCTAGCCCTGCTATATACCTGGAACAACTTGTTAATTACAATTGCAGATGGGTCATGACTAGAGCAAGACAAGAGCTCTTTTCCGTCAGTACATCTTCAAGGTCGCTTCTCTAATATTCCACAAAATGAGCGTTGCTGTCGATTTTGTCCTGATACAACTGATACACTTTCTCATATTCTGCTTCACTGTTCAAAATACAACAACATCAGAACTGATTTGAGAACTGTATTACCAACAGGATTCATGCTCCTTTCTGATAAGATAAAAATGGCTAAGCTTCTAAATAACTCTAATGTTGAAATCTCTGAACCTGTTGCTATATTTTTACTCTGTGTTCTGCAAGTTGTGCAATAATGATCTTCTTATTGTATTTGGAATTCTTGACACACACTGGTTTTATGCCTAATAAAGGTTTTGGATTTGGATTTAGAAACGTTCAGCCCATAATCCCTCCACCCTTGCATTCCCATAATGTCAGCACGAGAAAGGACGGTGAGAACAGAGGCATTGTTTAGGACAGACAGTTCACTCCTTCATAGGAAGGCAGATAAGAATGAATGTTGAAGTTCTATTGACTAGTTACATAGCAAGCAGGGGGAGGCCTCCTTTGCCTCAGGCAGTGATAATGGCAGGGCCATCTGTGACCTTGGTGTGGATGTGCAAACTGCCAGGCTGAGCATGGCGCAGGCCTGACAATATGATGCTACTAAAAAGGACCCTGTCCTGGATAGCCCAGGCTAGTCTGATCTTGTCAGAAGCTAAGCAGGGTTGTCCTTGCCTAGTGTTTAGATGGGGGACCTCCAAGGAATGCCAAGCTCATGATGCAGGTTACAGCAACCCACCTTTGAAATCTCTTGCATTGGGGTTGCAAGAAATCAGACGTGACTTGATGCAAATAAATAAATAAGTGTTGTTCTTTACCACTCTCAATTTACAAAAAAATGTTTTGATGCTCAGCAGATGATTAAGAGTCTTTCAAAGAGAAGCTACCCGATGTCCCACCTTGTGGTGGCAAGGAACATGGCTGTCAGATTCAAACCAAAAGGCGTGGCTTTATTCCATTCACAAATATAATCCGCAACACACTTACCTGGAATTAAATCCCACCAAACCCAGAGTCCAGTCTATGGTTGTCAACCTCCAAGTGGGGGTCTCGAGATCTCCTGGAGCTGCAGCCCACCTCCAGCCAGTTGAGAGCATTTCCCCTGGGAAAGGATGGCTGCTTTGAACTCTATGGCAGTATATTCTATTGAGACCCTTCCCTTTCCCAAATCCCGCCTCCATTTCCAATTCTCCAGGCATTTCTGAACCTTGGACGGGCAACCTTAGCAATTCTATTCATGTTTATTCTAAGGTGACCAGGTGGTCACCTATGCGAACCAGGACGGGTGGGCGGGCGGGTGGCCATGGGTGTCACCGTGCGCGGTACAAGATTAATCACAGGATCTCAGGGCGCCTGCCATTTCTCGCCTCTTGTTCAGGGCAAGAAACGGGAGCGCTCTAGAAGGCAGTGCGCTCCTGGGCGGCCGCCAAGAGGGAGGTTGCCGTGACTGCTCTTGCTTCCCCAGAAGGCAGTGCAGCGGCAGCCTTCCAAAAAACTCGAACACTTGAAAACTCCGCCGGGATGCAGGACAAGTTGTTTTAAGGTGGGACTATCCCACCAAAAGTGGGATGTCTGGTCAGCCTAGTTTATTCCCAAGAAACTGTATTCAGAGGACTGACTCCCATAAAAGAGGACAAGTACATTGTTCAGCTGCCTCCTCCCCCAAACTTTGGACGTCGAAAACTGATTTGATAAATAAATATCCCATGACTAATTAAGAAAGGGGTTTTCTGGCCTTTCTCTTCCTTGTAGGTGAATGGCATCTTGGCTAACCTGCCCATCGACCTTGCCTCAGGGAAGATCTATGCCTATTTCAGCAGCTCCTCTGTCTTCCTCCAGACTGATTTTGGCCTTCTCATTTCCTACGACTGGTCATACTACATATCAGTTACTGTTCCCGAGACCTACAGTGGCCTCCTTTGTGGGCTAGGTGGAAATTTCAATGGAAACCAGAGCGATGATTTTAGGACCCCTGATGGTTCAGTGGCTCAGGATGCAGTTGCTTTTGCCAACGGCTGGAAAGATGGCAGCTGCGCTTCTCATGGCCCACCCGCCGGACTCCCGTTCGTATGTGGTAAAGCAGATCTAGCCTGGTACAGATCGCGGAACTGCTGTGGGCTTATTGGTGATGTGAGTGGCCCGTTTAAAGAGTGCCTCAACCCTGCGGGCGTTCACGTTTATGTGGAGAGCTGCGTGAGAGATATGTGCGTTACTCAGGGGAGCCGCCAGACTCTGTGTGAAATCCTGCAAAGTTACGCTCAACAGTGCCAAAGTCGTGGAATCGCTATACATCCGTGGAGGGAGATTGCTGAATGTGGTATGTTGTTACCAGCCCTTTCTACACAAATCCACAAAAACATTTGTAAGATGTTTTCAGTCCGTCCCCCTTTATCACGATGTATCCCCACATTCATCCCCTCAAAATGATTCCTGGCTGCCTTTGTGTTCCTCCTCCTCCTGCTCCTCCTGCTCCTCCTGCTCCTGCTCCTGCTCCTGCTCCTGCTCCTGCTCCTGCTCCTGCTCCTGCTCCTGCTCCTCTTCCTCTTCCTCTTCCTCTTCCTCTTCCTCTTCCTCTTCCTCCTCCTCCTCCTCCTCCTCCTCCTCCTCCTCCTCCTCCTTCTTCTTCTTCTTCTTCTTCTTCTTCTTCTTCTTCTTCTTCTTCTTCTTCTTCTTCTTCTTCTTCTGTTGTAGAGTCGATGCTTTAAATGCCTCGTGTTGCCCTCATATATTCAATGCATCGAAGATTACCCCCCCCCCCAAAACCCAAAATCACTGAAATGTTCTAAATACTCAAAAAACAGGCCAGGAGGAATGGAAAGTGAGGAAAATGGTACTAAGGAGGATGTTCAGGGAAGACAGAGAGGTGTGGGAAACGTCTTAAAGGGTCCGTACAGGCAAATGAAACCATTTTGAAAAGGTTTCACCTAAATAATTGTTTTAAAAGGGCATTCATTTAAAATGTTTTGAAGATGCACCAAAGGGGGTAAAAACAATGCAGAAATCCAGGAGGGAACATTTTATTTCTTGCCTCAAAACATTTTGAAAGGGCTTGTGCAGAAAGGGCCAGTATTTAACACAATGAAACAATATTTAACATTTTTATAATACGTTACAAGTGGCAAACTGACAAGTGGGACCAGGAATTCTCCCAGAATGACAAGTGATATCAAGGTGAGAGAGATCAGTTCCCCTCAGAGAAAATTGCATGACATCAACAACCCTGCTGAGTTCTCCCCCTCCCCAAACTTCATTTTCCCCAAGCTCTGTTCCCAAATCTCCAAGGCAATCGATACCCTGGGGATTGAGGGATGAAGTCTTGTGAAGGACCTTAGCAGGAATAATGCCAATCAATCAATCTTCATTATGGCCATAAACCAGCACAGACCAGCATAAGATAGATGAGATACAATTAAAAGGTTAAAATATATTAAAACCAGAGGTGGGATCCAGCAGGTTCTCACAGGTTCCCGAGAGTAGATTACTAATTATTTGTGTGTGCTGAGATGGGGTTACTAATTGGTGATTTTGCCACGTGATTTTGGCCTTAGTTACGCCCCCCCTCTCAGCAGTAGCGCGCAGAACTTGAAGCAGTCTAGCATGAGGGGCACCAGCGTGCATGGCAGCCTGCGCCTGCGTGCATTCGTTTCCTGCCCAAGGACTGGTGCAGTGGCTGCGTCCTTGCCACAGCCCAGGAATGCCCCGCCCCCAGAATGCCCGGCCATGCCCCCTGTCGTGCCCCGCCCAGCCCCATTGGCGCTACGCCACAGTTTGAATCTCACCACCATGGGAACCTGTTACTAACATTTTTGGATCCCAACACTGATTAAAACTATAAATATGTTTCTAAAATAATGCACTGGGAATACAAAAAAGTTGTGGGGCCATAAAGGGAATGGGATAAGAGCAGAAATATTAAAAGGGAACAATAAAATTGGCAGATAACAGACTATAACTATTAGATCACAGTACACTCTAGTTAAGATAACCTTGGTATTCATTAAGCCTCTTTTAGAGCACAGACCATCCTGTGATATACTTCAAATGCCACTACACAAAATCTGGAAACACTTGGTATAATGTCATATCGGTCCTTTCCGCACAAATCACTGAAAACATTTCTAAACATTTTAAATCCTCCACTTTACCACATCGTATGGTGCGATCACCCCCTCAAAATGATCCATGGCTACCATTAGGTGATTTCTCTCTCTTTTTTTTGAGTTCATTGTTGAATCAATGGCTCCTTCCGCACATGCAGAAGAATGCACTTTCAAACTGCTTTCAGTGCTCTTTGAAGCTGTGCGGAATGGCAAGATCCACTTGCAAACAGTTGTGAAAGTGGTTTGAAAACGCATTATTTTGCGTGTGCGGAAGGGGCCAATGTTCCATTGCTTCACAGCCTCGTGCTGCAATTCTCTGTGACTCATATAGTCGATGAATTGAAGATTACCCTCCCAATATAAAAAAACCTCCCAGAAATGATCTAGGGCGTTTCCCCACTCTCAAGGATCCCCCCTATGCCACGCGCTGCTCTCAGCGCGCGGCATCCCTGGCGTGCGCCCGGGCATCCCCACAACCCCGCACTCTGCGTGGGGTCATCAAAAGGCGCCATTTACAAGAGCGCCAGGGATGCTGTGCGCTGAGGGAGCGTAAGAGGGGCAGCGTCGGGGCAGCTGCGCTGTCGCCGCCCCTGTCGTGGGGAATGCTCTGGGACCCCGCGCTACTTGAGGAGAGTAGCGCGGGGCTTAAGGTAAGTGGTGAAAGGCCCTTAACAGATGAGGGGGGACGGAAAGTGGACTCAGAAAGTGGCCCTTAGGAGGAAGTTCAGGAACTTCAGAGAGGTGTGGAAACATCTTAAAGAGATCACACAGCAAGTGAAGCTGTTTTGAAAATGTTTCAGCCAAAAGAAAAGTTTTTAAAGGGGATTCACTGAAAACATTTAGTGGCTGCAAAGAAAACATTTTGGGAGCCAAAGGGGATAAAAACAGTGCAGAATTCCATGGAGGAAAAGTTTTACGTCCTGCCTCAAAACATTTTAAAAGGTTTGTGCGGAAAGGGCCGTAGTCCACTCTCCAAAGTAGGGAACTTCAACTGACCTCAGTCATCAGTAAGTAATTTATAATTCTGGGAAATCTCCAGGCCCTCTCTGAATTTGTGAGGATTACTGCAAATGTGTCAAGGGTCGCTTCCTGACGGGCCACGCTATTGGGTCGCATGTGACATGACGCCGGACCAAACTTCCGGACGGACGGTTTGCATGAACGGTCCCAGCTGGCGTGTAGACGGCGCATTCTGCGCAGGTTGCTGCCGTCCTTCAAACATTTACTGATGTCCTTCCCACCTTCAATCGCAGAGGTTGTGGAATACTTCCCCGTCCCCTGCGCCGACAGCCCGGAAGTCGCAGGGCAGGGCGGCGTGTCCCCTGGCCTGTGCAACGCGCTGGAGGCTGGAGGACACGCAAGGCGCTTGGGGAAAGGGGGGGAATGGTGCCTTCCAGCCGCTGTTTCCCCAAAACAGTGGCTTTGCTCTGCTGGGGGAGGGAGCCAGGGCTGCACGGCTGTGATGCAGCTGCACTCCCCATGCAAACAGCTCCCCTAGGGATGGCGTTTTTGCCGCCCCTAGGGCACTGTTATTGGCCCGCAAGCGGAAAGGGCCAAGGGTTTTAACCCCTCTGCATTTTTTTTTTCCCCATGGTTTTGCCTTCTCTCTCCTTTTACTAAACCTTTTGGTCCATTTTTGTGTTTCTGTTGTTGTTTCAGGAATTAAACTGCCCAAACAACAGCCAGTATGTGCTATGTGGACCTTCCCGTCCAGCAACATGTGTCAGCTCAGCAATTGCACACCCCCGCCTGACAAAGTGCGCTGAAGGGTGTCAGTGCAAGCCCGGATTTGTGCTGAGCGGCATCCAATGTGTGCTTGTTGAGCAGTGTGGCTGCACTCACAAGGGGCAGTACTACCTGTCTGGGGAAACCTCTTGGCGAGGAGAAAATCGCCGCAACTTCTACAGATGCAACGGCTCCACCCATGCCATTGAATGCACCAACTCACAGTGCGGGCCTGGAGAATTCTGGTGGAACTCGGAAGGGTGCTTTACGGGTGCCAGGCACTATCAGACGGCACCTGCTGGGCTTCGTGGGCTTCTCCATTATACCGCCATTTGATGGTCATCAGCAAGGGAATTTCCAGGGCACCTGTAAATACATCTTTGCGGAACTGTGTGGGGCATCAATATCTTTACCCTCTTTTAGGGTCGAGGTTCAGAACAAGAAGATGCTGAATGATCCTTTGCCTGTGACTTCAAAAGTGTTTGTCCGAGTCAACTCACATCAGATACTTCTACAGAGAGGAATCCAGGGGACCGTCCAGGTCAGTGATTCCCAACCAGGGTTCCGTGGTACCCTAGGGTGCCGTGAGCATGTCGCAGGGGTACTGCAGCAACGCTATTGGCCCCCCTCACTTTTGCAGTGTCTCCCGCCAGCACCTTCAAGGATATGGAGCTGGCTCAGGGGGCAGGGCCTGCCGCAAGGTCAGCAGCCACTTTCCACCCACCCACCCACCCCCATGTTCCCTTCACCCTGGGAGGGGAAGGTTGGGGGGGGGGGGAAGCAGGGGAACTGGGAGGGAAAGGTGGGGGAGGATGGCAAGGGTACCATGAGATATGAAGAGTGAGGTCAAGGGTACCATGACGTCGAAAAGGTTGAAAAACACTGGTCCAGGTAATGGACTGGGGGAATAAACCTTCAGAGGTAGGACTTTCAGAGGTGCTCTGGTTGGGATCCCAGCTTGCGCTAGAAGCAGTGAAGATACCTAGTGAGATACAGATCCCAAATCAAACCCTGGAGCCAGAAGATAAGCAAAGCAAAATCAGAAGAGGAATCAAAGGCAGTGTAATAGCATTTTCTTGAAATAGATAATTTTTGGGAAGCGCTTTCTTCAGTCCAAGATTTACAGTGCTGTCCTAAGCAGATTTATACCTTCAGTGTATTCACAAGGATATACTTTTGCACAGGATTACAGTGCTAACTTTCCCATTACCTATAGAGAGTAGGGATGATCTCTAAGGGCCAACATAACCTAAATGAGAATAATTTTAGAGATGAGCTTGTGGCAGAAGTGCACTCACTTGGTCGTGTGCACATATAGCAGTGGCATACTGGGCCTAAATGGCGTCTGGGGGCACAACCAGTTCCCCCCGCCCCCCCCCCCCACGTGCCTCACGTGACCCAGCAAAGAGGCCAGGGGAGGCTCAAACGGACACTGTGGTGATAGGCCAGCTCCTAGGCCCCTGGGCCTGCCTTCTGCTGCAGTGCCCGCCTGGGCCGCCCACTGCTGAGCACTGCCCCCTGGCCTCAGCGGCGGGTGGCTCGGGTGGGTGCCACAGTGGTAGGCCAGTTCCTGCCCTCTCTGCCCTCCCTGGGGGTGGGTGGTGGGTGGGGTGGGAGCCAGCCTGCAACCGCGGTCAACTACTCAACTATCAAGCAGCGCCCTGGCACGGGGGGAGCCTCTGGGCACTGGCCAGGTCACTGCGCCACTGGAGAGGTCAGGTATAGGGATCCAGCCAGTGCCTGGAACCCCCCCCCATGTGATGAAACAGTGTGCACCCGGGGACATGGGATACCCCACGTCCCCATTAGTGGTACACCACTGTCTCCCACAGTCTCCCACAGATCAAGCTCTGGGAAAATCTTCTTTTCTAGTTTGCAGCTGAAACCAGATTTTCACAGCGCTGATTGACCAAAGCTCCCCTTTTGCAGAGCAGAATCATGCAGAGTGCTGACTGGCTGTCCACTGTGTCAATCCCAAGGCTATCTTCCCTCTCCTTGTTGGAGAAGTATTTCAAGTGGCAAAAAACTTTCTTTTTTTTAAAAAAGCATTGATTTTAAAAAAATAAGAATAGAAATGTTTGACTAGGCCAGGCTTTAAAAGTGCAGGGAAGTGGAAATGGGCATTCAGTGTGGAAGTGGCGTGCATTCGATCTAAGGCAGCCATTCACAACCAGGGTACCGTGGTACCCTGGGGTGTCATGAGCATGTCCAAGGGGTACCGCGGCAACACTACCGCACCGCCCTCATTTTTGTGGTGTCTCCCACCGGCGCCAGCAAGGACATGGAGCTGGCCCATGGGGCAGGGCCTGCCACAAGGTCAGCAGCCACCCCCACCCCCAGTGCTTCCCTTCACCTTGGGAGGGGAAGGTGGGGGGTGTGGCAAGCAGGGGCAATGGGAGGGGACAGTGGAGGGTGGCGGCAGGGGTACCGTGAGATATGAAGAGTGAGGTCAAGGGTACCCTGACCTCGAAAAGGTTGGGAAACACTGATCTAAGGAGTTCAGGTGGATGGATCTAAAAGCCTTCCGCAGAAAACCAACTCCTGTAAATATCTATACATTGCAGACCAAACTCCTGTTTGCATGTAGATATCTGTACATTGCAGACAAAAGGGCTTTGCTTTGGAAAAGTCAAGATTGCCAGAGCTGATGTTTGACCTGGATGGTCCTGCAAATTAGTTTTAGTTGCTTCTTTAAAATATTTTAAACCCACCTTTTCTCTACGCATTGCAGGACCCAAGGTGAGTGACAGCAATGTAAAAGCAATTTGATAAAACAAAAAAGCAGTTCAAAACTAATTATTAACTGGCCTCTCTGGTTTTGTTTTGTTTTTCCAACCAGATCGATGGTGTAACTGTGAATCTCCCAGTAAATCTCAACACAGGCAAAACAGTAGTTTATCAGCATGGAATATATACTGTCCTGAAAGCAGAGTTTGGTCTGACAGTGAGTTTTGACCTGGACCACAGCCTGTTTGTCTCCGTGCCCCCTGAATACAAAGGCCACACCTGTGGGCTGTGTGGGAATTTCAACGGTGTCGCCGATGATGACTTGGTGATGCCGAATGGCTTCAGAGAGAAGGAAGTCTTCCTCTTCGCTGGGGTCTGGAAGTCAGAGACTGTCCCCGGCTGTGAGGATGGTGCCTCCGATTCCTATCCCGTGTGCCCAGAAGGGGAACAGCTCACCCAGGCAAAATCCAACTGCTGGATCATCCAGGACCCCAAAGGACCCTTTGCTTCTTGTCACCTTCAGGTTGATCCTGAGCCTTATCTGTCCAACTGCGTTTTTGACCTCTGCATCTCCCCAGGGGACAGCCGTGTTCTGTGCCAGTGCATTCAGACGTATGCAGCAGCCTGCCAGAGAGCAAACGTTAAGATCTCCACCTGGAGGAGCAAAGATTTCTGTGGCATGTATTTTAAGGGTGCATTACACCTGGCTGTAAGGAGAAAACCTTTATTTACGCAAGACAAGCATACCTCTTAGCAATATCCATGCATTATTTTTCTTCTGGTGATGTGGTAGGATTAGTTCCCTGAGCCACAAAAGCAGCTCAAATGGTTGATGGTCTGGGACTCCACATCACAATAGTCTCTTCGAAACTAGCTTCCTATTGCTATCGATTCATGGCAAATCCTTTGATTCTGTGAAATAGCCTTTCAGTCTTGGAGAAAGGCTGTGGCCAGGAGTGTATCTAGGGTGGAGCAACCAGGGCAGGTGCCCTGGGTGCCACTTAAAGGGAGCGCCCTCCAGTGTCTGGCTCTCTCCCTGGCAAGAACTCTGCTTGGCCCTGAATGGGTTCAACTTTAAACTTTGGACTGTGTCCCATATGGACTTTGGAGGCAGAGCTGGCAGTTCAACTCTGGGCTCAGTCTGACTGGGTCCAGCTTTACACTATAGACTCTGCCTCTGAAATCCACATTGACTTCAGAAATGCAGTTTAAAGCTGGGCCTGGCTAGTAAAACTGCAAAGATTGTCATGCCTTTATATAAAGCAGAGGTGCGACCGCACTTGGAGTACTGTGTTCAGTTCTGGTCGCCACATCTCAAGAAGGATATCGAAGAGATAGAAAAAGTGCAGAGAAGGGCAATGAGGATGATTTAGGGATTGGAGCACCTTCCTTATGAGGAGAGGCTACAATGTTTGGGACTCTTTAGTTTGGAGAGGAGACGTCTGAGTGGGGATATAATTGAAGTCTATAAAATTATGCACAGGGTAGAAAATTTTGACAGAGAGAAATGTTTCTCTCTTTCTCACAATACTAAAACCAGGGAGCATTTGTTGGAAATGCTGGGGGGAAGAATTAGGACTAATAAAAGGAAAGACTTCTTCACGCAACGTGTGATTGGTGTTTGGAATATGCTGCCACAGGAGGTGGTGATGGCCGCTAACCTGGATATCTTTAAAAAGGGCTTGGACCGATTTATGGAGGAGAAGATTTTTGGCTACCAAACTTGATCCTCATTGATCTCAGATTGCAAATGCCTTAGCAGACCAGGTGCTCGGGAGCAGCAGCAGCAGCAGAAGGCCGTTGCTTTCACATCCTGCATGTGAGCTCCCAAAGGCACCTGGTGGGCCACTGCAGGTAGCAGAGTGCTGGACTAGATGGACTCTGGTCTGATCCACAAGCTCTTTCTTATGTTCTTATGTTCTTAAGCCCGCAGTCTGGCCAAATCCAGGGTTGAACTATGGACTCTGTTTCCAAAGTTCATGTGGACTTTGGAGGTGGGCACACAGCTGGACTCAGCCAGGCTTCAGAGTGGGGAGAGGGGTTTTTAATGCTTACTCTGGGTGCTGCTTTCCATATATACACCCCTGGCTGTGGCTCAGTGGTAAAACTCCTGCTTTGCATACAAAACATTCCAGGTTCAATCCTTAGCATTATCCATAAACACCCAAATGGAAGAAAATGTTACAGTACTGGTGCTCAGGTCTATCTAGTTGAAAAGGGACATTTTCTACCTAGTGTTCTCTTTAATAAATTCCCCAACCCTCTCTATACAATGTAGCGAGGAGGAATTCATTGGGTTGGAGCCAGCCAACTTTTTCACTTAGCCTCACTCAATTGTACGACAGCTCTATCCCTTTTGTCCCATGACCCCAAGCACAGAACTTTTCATGGTCAAAAGGTGATCCCCGTTCTCCCTTTTCCACCAATGGAAAAGCTAGTTGGATCTAACCCATTGTCTTCCTTTTCTTATAGCTCTGCATTGTCCAGCACACAGTCACTATGAGCTCTGTAGCAAGCCAGCACGTGGCCTCTGTTCAGGAACTTGGCTGCACGTCTCCAATGGATCCACATGTTCTGAAGGATGTTCCTGTGATGGCAGCTACCTCCGGAGCAGTGACACATGTGTTCTTCAGGACAAGTGTGGCTGTGAGCATGATGGACGCTACTACAAGGTGAGCTTGTTCCCCAGTCCGATCTAAGCTGAAATTGTATCAAGAACAGTCTCTGGTTTAATAACATCAAGATATATAAATAGATCATCCCAGAGATTCACATTGTATGGAGGAAAGAGCTGAATGGATGCTACTACCTAGAAAAGGACCTGCTCTGGGGTCTTTTGTGCACATTCGGGTCTCTTTGGGTCAACCGGACATTACCTTCAGGTCTGATTCTCCACTGTGCACATTCCCACCCCCTTCAGATCTTACTATGCAGCAGATCAGAGAAGCCCTGTGATTTCTAGAAGCAAGAAAAGCACAGTCTTTTCCCTGCCTGTGCAGGGGAAGTGGAGCATACCAATGTGCATTTGGCTCTGGTTAGGTCTCACAACCTTCAACCTATAAATGGACTCTAGAGTATTGATCAGTAGCATTTATTGATAAGGCATCAAAGCTGGCATTCACAGTCTCCTTTATCTCCCACTGAAAGCCCCCCTCCCGTTTTCCCAAGAGGTTGTGAAAAACAGTCTTTGAAGCTGAGGCGCCCCAAGGTTGGCGGCAGATAGTAAGAGAACGCCACCTGGCTTCCTGCCCTATGAGATAATGGATGTTATACAGTTCTCATGGGACAGAGGTACCAGAGGAAACCTAGTTGTCCACAAAGCGTGTGAAGCCATAAAGTAGAGATCAAGGAAAGAATGCACAGATGGCAATGGATACATATAGCAGGCTGGTTACATATATATTTTCAGAAGCATCAATTTGTTATTTTAAGTAGTTACATTGACTTGGGAATGTATCTCAATCACCTAGATGGGAATGTATCTCAATCACCTGCTCCTTTTTATTGTTTATATATTATGTTGTTTACCGCCCGGAGCCCTTTGGGGATCGGGCGGTATAGAAATTGAATAAATAATAATAATAATAATAATAATAATAATAATAGATAGCATCCCCCTGACACTCCGCTCTGCTTTTCCAATCTGACACGCCTTCCCTTGCTCACACAGGCGCAATTCCCCTGGCATTTCTGGGGGATCTGTAGGACCTCTTTTTTGAAAAAACAACAACAACCACCTTTTGATGTGTTGCCTCCATGAT
>NC_059430.1:118654211-118688861 GCF_021028975.2 Sphaerodactylus townsendi
TAATAATAATAATAATAATAATAATAATAATAATAATAATAATAATAGTTCCAGAATAAGAAAATCCAAGGAAGCAGGACCCAACAAGGCTCTGCCTCCTCCTCCTCCTCCTCCTCCTCCTCCTCCTCCTCCTTCATCTTCTTCTTCTTCTTCTTCTTCTTCTTCTTCTTCTTCTTCTTCTTCTTCTTCCAGGGTCTTCAGGATCTTGAAATTGCCAGCCCAGTCAATGTTTCTATGCAAACAGTTGACCATTATGGGTACCTGAAGGCTGTGCTGTAGAATGTTTTTTCTCAAAAACTAATTTGGGCTTCTATAGTGTAATTTACACTGTTGCAGGAGTTGTTTTTCTTGATCCCCTGGTGTTTTGGCACAAGCCTTCTTACACGTACCTGGAAAAGGCACTGTAACACCCAACTTAGGGGAAACAATGCAATTTACTGTTTGGCTTCAATTTGGTTAATCGTTCGTTGTCCTATTACATGTGCCATGGTGGTCATGACAATTCTTCTCATTGGCAACAATGACTCATCTCACATTGGAGGTGGCATTAAATCCAAGCAAATTTCCAGGTTAAGAATGGATGGTATAAATCCAGCTTTTCAAGGTACCCAGTCTTCAGACAGCTGTGTGCAGACGTTGTTGGATATCCTTAGAGCAGCCAAAGATGAAGTGGAATATTCTTGGAGCCATTTTCTTCATCTTTCTACTTTGCCCAATTGAAGTGGTAAGGCTACGTGTTTTTTTTTTGCTTTTAGGGATGCCACCTGAAATGCTTTTTCCAGTAGCAACGTATAATTTACGAATTTAGGCCATAATATGTAAACCTATTTTTTTTAAACTATAGCTAAGAGTCTGATTTGTTATTTGATTTGCTTCTGATTTGCTGTTGGATTGGAACAGCCATGTTATCGAGCAGCCTCAAGCCCTTCGAGGATGAGAGCCTATAAAATTAATAAATAAATAAAATAAAGTAAAATAAAATACACGTTGAGAATAGAAACAACTTTGAAGAAAGAATGGGAAGTTTCAAGCTAGGGTATATTTAGGAGGGAGTTTGGTGGTTTCGCTTGCCAATTCCCCTACTTAGGAACCTCGAGGACCCTCAAAGTGTTAATGCCAGCACTTGATACCAGTGAATGCTACCACCCAAAGAAAAGTCCATAGGTTTGGGTCTAAGCGCTGAAATAATAAAGATATATAGTAGATTTCAAAAAAAGCATGACATATTTTTTTTTTGTAATCTAGGATTCCTCCAGGCTGGGTAAAGTTGGTGCTGATATCCAGCATACTGTTATCTAGCTGGCATTCCCTGCATCTGCTTTACCCCCTGTAATACTCTTGCAGCGGAGAGAATCAGGGCAGCTGACTAGTGAGGCAAAGCCCAACTAATATGCACACACACAATCTTTTCAGGCTAATCCTGTCAAGAAATCGCATGTTGCCACCTTTGTGAGGAAAATGTATCACTGTAGAGGCCTCATCACATTGTAAACCTTCAAAAATTTGTTTTAGGGTTTCCTCTGTGCGGCGATGCGGTGCTGCACTTCTATGCTGCTTAGGCAGGGAATACTTGGATGTTGGATTAACCATCTTACTTCAGCTGTTTAAGATAAAATAATGTTTCAGTTCCAAATAGATCTTCATACCCTCAGTCACTTCCTTCAAAGGGGTGAGCACATGGATCTACAGACAAGTAGCTAAGCCACCCACCGCACCACTACCTCAGGGTATCACACTGGGCTGAAGCAGAGCAAGCTTTGGGTTTCTCTAAACCCTTTCTTGACTCTGCCAATTATAAATACACACCCTCAGAGACTCTCCAGTCCCATATCCAGGTGAGGACTTCTCAGAGACCATAACCAAGCCCTTTGTGTGGTTTTAGGATTGTCCCTGGCTGTTTCTGCTCGGCCACGCTATGGGGGTGCGTCGGCATAAATGACGCCAATGCACCCCTCTGGGACTGTTCGTACGGAGGGTCCTGGTAGAGGCAGGAAGACAAGCACTTGAACTGCTTGAAGGCTGTGCCGTCCCCCAAACGCCTTACCGTCCCTCTGACCATCCTGTGCGTCGCCCAGGCCAGGGGACACGCATCCCTGTCCTGCGTGACAGCTTTGGAGTTGCAGGGCGGGGGGGGGGGCATGTCCCCTGGCCTGGACGACAAGCTGGAAAGTCGGAGGGATGGTAAGGCATTGAGGAAGGGGGGAGAATAAGCCTTCCATCCATTTCAGGGAGCAAGGTTACCAGAAACAGCAACTTTAGCAGCAGCCCAGGGGTTGCTTGAGGCTGCTGCCGCCCATCGATGCATGAGGCCGTAAAACCACTTCCCAGAGACAGTTTTTTTAGCATCCCTAGGATGCTGTATTCCACCCATCTTGAGAACAGCCCCTGTGAATAGGTCTCCCCCTGGACTTGAGACTTCAGGTATCCTTATGGTCTCCCTGGGCTTGGAGATTCGGGTGTACAAAATCCCAGTTCTGGCCTGAATGGCAGTGCATTCAGAACATCATTCAGGACAAAATAAGCCTGAAGATGTCCTGCCCGAACAGGAATGAATCTGAATGCAAGGCATTTGGGGCTGGCCATCAGGCCAGCATTTTAGGGTCTCATCCAGGGGATAAATCTGATGGGAGTCACCCAAGTTTAATTGAAGTTTGATTCAGGGGGTCCAATGTTGAGTCCCTCAAAGGGCAACCCCATCTCCTGTTAGCTCCCATTGGAAACAATGGGGGGATGGGGGCTGCCTTTTGGGGATCCATAACTTTGGAATCCCAAACCAAACTTCACCAAACTTATTAGTATCATCAGGAGAATCTCTGGATGAGACTCCAAAATTGTGGTGCCACTAGCTTTAAAAATGCAACCTCCTGCAGACACAAATGCAAAAAAACCCCACACCAAAAATACAAAAAAAAAACACCCTGGACAGACTTGTTTGGGTATACAGATAATTTTATGCCCAAATAAATCCAAATCTGAATTTTACCAAATTTCTAGGGTATTGACCAAACCTAAGTCACCCTGGCCACCCTGACTTTTTTCACCAATACCTGGCTACCAAGCCTCTGGTGAATTAATCTTTTTTCTCTCAGCTTTTGAGATAACTTTTTTTTGTTTGTTTTTTTCTGGCACTCCCTTTCATAAACTGTTTTCTGCCTTGCTTTGGCTTTGATAGTTTCTCTCTGACTCTCAGATGTCTCTCTGTTTGTCTATGTCTGTCCCTATCTTCCCAGGTGAGCACACACCCTCTGGCCCTTATAGCTAACTGGAGCCTAGCAGGCCAATCAGGGGTTAACTCATTGTGCTCCTGTTCTGTCAAATTAACCCTTTTTTCCCCCATTGCCCATCACACACCCATTTCCCCTTCCTTTTGTTAAATTACACCCACGAAATACCAGGTGGTTTGCAATTCTTTTGGATGCACTGGCATCAGCACTGTTGAGGAGCAGTAGCTGGAGCTGTATGGCCCCGTGGTGACACCTGGGAGAGGAAAACAAAACAGAATGCCTCACCAGAGCTCCAGAGGTTTCTGTTTGTATAGCCTAAAGTGATTGTGGAGAAGGCGAGGTTTTCAAGGTGCCAGCCCATGTATCCACTGCCAGGTGCTGCTCCACTATCCAGGTGCAACCATATCCACTACCTTGGGGGGCAGGGTCTCATGGAGAACCTGACCATCAGCTACCACCAGCTCTAACCATCATAAGTCCATTCCTCACAGGCCAAGAGACATGAGTGTAGGACATTATATAACCCATTTTGGGGTCAGGACTTCACAAAGGTCCTGCCCCCAAAACAAGTTTGCCTTGTTTATTTTCCCCCAACCTAGGTCTTCTGAAAATCACTAAACAAGTGATCCTTTTTGAAAAACCCTGGGTTGGAGCTGCTCTTGAATGAACAGTCAATCAGGAAGTGCTTTATTTCCCTCCCTTCGACCACATCCTGCATGGTCAGAAAGAAGCCATCTGCCATTGCTCAGCCATTGCAGGGATGCCCCCCTTTTTTTAAAAAAATGTTGCATCTTGCAGCTGCATAGCTATGCAGGTGCAGCCAGTCATATCATGGGACACTGGTGTGACTGGTGTGTGTGTGTGTGTGTGTTATTATTATTGTGTGTTTCATTTCAGCATGCCTGTATAGCTATGCATGTTTCGCAAAACAATTAAAAAAGAAGCATTTCCGTGTGAAGGGGTGACAGTAACCTGGATTGCTCCGTGGTTTCGAATCACTGTCTGCACCAAACCATGTGAACAGGAAAACAGGTTTCTTTATTATGACTGCTAACCATTATACATTTGCTGTGCGGAAGGGACCATTACTTAGACTCACTCTCCTCTCCCATTCACTGACCCCACTGACTGCAACGACATTCATAAGGAATCAAAATTCTGCCATTATTGTGGAGCCAGACAAGACTCTTGCTGGGGGGAGGACAATTAAGGGGGCCAGCCCACATCTGCATTATTATCTTTTGCTGGATCCACAGACATTTTGGGTCTCCTTATAAAGCTCCAAGAACCAAGTCATTGACGTCTTAGTTTTCAGCAAAGCCACTTGGATGAACTATGCCAAAAGTGTGTCATTCCCAGCACACTAATCTGATATTTTAAAGATGTATAGAAGATTTACCAAAGCATGGCAGAATATCTTTGTTTTGTTTTTTTAAAAAATCTAGGGTTCCACCCACTCAAATACTGCAAATCCTGTGAATTGTTAGTTGCCATCCAGCAGGCATCCCCCCCCCTTCCATTTTACCTTTTCTACTCTTCCTTTTTTTAAAATTATGTTGAAAATTATCATTTTCCCTTCCATGTATTGTTGAAGGCTTTCATGGCCAGATTCAACCGATTGTTGTGGGTTTTCTGAACTGTGTGGCTGTTGTCTGGTAGATCTTGTTCCTAACGTTTTGCTTGCATCTGTGGCTGGCATCTTCAGATTGGTTCCCCACCCTGGGACATGGACAATATATGCCCTACGAAGCATTCCCTTCTCACTGGACACAGTGTGTAACAGACTTCCCTTCGTGATTTTCTGAAGATGCTGGCCACAGATGCCAGCAAAACATTAGGAACAAGATCTGCCAGACCATGGCCACACAGTCTGGAAAACCCACAACAACCATTTTTCCTTCCCTTGTTTGAAGCTGTAGTATTCCTTCCCCACTTTTCCCCCTCATGAAAGGCTCTTATTGTGATTTGTTACAGGTCCAGTAGAATATTATTTGTCAAAGTTTTAATGTGTATTATTTGTTAAGTTTTAATGCTTACTTCTATGATATCAGCCACCCTGAGCCTGGTCTAGTCAGGAAAGGGTTGGTTAGAAAGTGAATAAACAAACAGTTAAACAAACAAACAAACAAAATGATATATAATGCCCTTCATAAGAGGAAACAGAATATCCTTGCCAGATTTAGTCATTTAGAACTTTAGTAGTTGCCTAGAGTTGATAATTCTGCCATGGGAAATTTCTGAAGATGGGGGAGTTTGCTATCTGGGAAGGGCAGAGTTTTGGGAGGGAGCTCCTGTAGACGGGGCTGACATCAGGTCCTGCAATGTCACAAAGAGATCAAAGATTAACTTTTCCAACCCTTCCCCTTCCTGTGACGTAATTTCCTCCTACCAAAATTCAAATTTAAAATATGGAAATTTCCCATCACACATGGCTCCACTCTCCATACCTTAAATCACTAGTAGCCTTTACTAATGGGTATTTCATGTTTCACTATGCCATTGCACAACCTTTTGTTCCTAACTATCATGGCTGCTATCCAGCAATGCTGTCTTCAGACTAAATGGTGGTACATCCTTAAGTTGTGAAGTAAGAGCTGTAGCTAAGTGTCAGTCCCACCCCCACCACCCATTCAGACAAGGGGCCTTTCCCCACTTCCCTTAAGCCCCGCGCTACTCGAGGAGAGTAGCGTGGGGTTCCTCGGCACTCCCCACTGAGGAGAGCGGTGACAGCGCATAGCCGCGGCGAAGCTTCTGCTGTTAAGCCCCTCAGCACACAGCATCCCAGGCGCTCTTCTCAGCAGTAGCACGATGGCCAGCCCTTGGAGAGCGTGAGAGGATGCGTGGGGACTGACGAGCACTGCGCCTGGGATATGCTGCGCGCTGAGAGCAGCGCGGGGCTTAGAGGGGAAGGACGAAAGTGGGGAAAGGCCCAAGAACTCACTTGATGGTTTCAAGGATTTTATTGAAGACATGTCAAAGACTTAAGAAGACAGTTCTGAGGAAAAGGGCACCAAGGAGTTGATGATATGGATAGCAAGTACCTCCCCCCCCACATAGGTACAGAGGAAGATAGAAGTGTCCCGCCTGGAGGCCTTTTCTAGCAGCAGAACTCCAAGGCCAGAGAAAGCAGATAGCAAAGTACCTGCAAAAGTGAGAGCACTCCCAATCAACCCCCTCCCAATAATGTCATTCTGACATTTCTGTCCCATTAAAGACCCCTTCCTTGGTTTGCTTGGACAGGCACAATGGAAGGCTTTAATGAGGTGCGGTGCATGAAATGCAGTCAGCATTCACCCACTCATTCTGTCCAGGTGAATAACCTTTCCAAGAGACTAAATATTGCAAGCAGTTGTGACAGATGCAAGAGTCCAGCACTTCTTGGATTTTATAGTGTTTGTCACCATCAATCAGAACTGGAGGAGGAAGTGTAGGTGCAGAGTGCCACACATCTGAGGTTGCGGCTTTCTTGAGGAGGCTTCAATGAAAAACAGGGTGTAATAAACCACTGGTGGAATTCTCAGAAGGATTTAAAGCCCTGGTCAGTAAAATCCCTGACTGGCCGGAGCAGGTTTTAGTTCATGCGTTCAAGGTTGCTCTGCACCCTGAACTCCGCTGCTGGTCACTGAAGAGCGCTAACCCAGATACACTTATGGAATGTATCATACTAGCCAGTGAGGCTGAATTGAGAATGATGGATGCTCACAACTATGAGCAGCAGTGGCTAAGAGTTCGTGTATCCAATCTGGAGGAACCGGGTTTGATTCCCAGCTCTGCCGCCTGAGCTGTGGAGGCTTATCTGGGGAATTCAGATTAGCCTGTACACTCCAACACATGCCAGCTGGGTGACCTTGGGCTAGTCATAGCTTCTCAGAGCTCTCTCAGCCCCACCTACCTCACAGGGTGTTTGTTGTGAGGGGGGAAGGGCAAGGAGATTGTCAGCCCCTTTGAGTCTCCTGCAGGAGAGAAAGGGGGGATATAAATCCAAACTCTTCTCTTCTTCTTCTTCTATGATAGCAAATCCACCGTCTAGCCACTGGCGAGGACATGTGGCCCTGGCGGGGCCCTGCAAAACCTCTGGAAGAAGCGCCACCAAAACTGAAGAAACTCCATATGCCCGCTGCTGTCAGCTGGGTCTCTGCCTCTACTGTGGGGAGAGTGGTCACTTGGCTGCCACCTGCCCAGCCAAACCGGCAGTCAGAGAAAGTAGATTGAAAGTGCATTATTCTGCATGTGTGGAAGAAGCCAATGATAATGCAGGACTCCTTTAATACTCTCCTCGACTTCTCTTCCTTTACTCCGCTAGGTAAATTTCATGAATTTAGGGAGGGATCTAATCACTTTTTCCCAGTTCTGTGATAGTTATGGTTTGGGTCTGCTTCACAGAACACGTGTTATTCCTGCAGACAAAACAAAAACAATAAATAAATGTTTGACATTTTCTAAATCAGAACCTTTTTTTTTTGCAATCCAGCGTTCCAGTTGCAGTGGTAAGGTGAGTATTACACATCCTGTGTATTGACTCTGATCAGTAATGTTCATAATGGAAACCAGATGGTCCTTTTCAGATTTGTCGGGCTCCCCTTCCAGGGTATCAAAGGGGGTCCCTGATGCCGTCCCTCCTATCCCTTCCTGGGTGCCGATATCCCCGGCCTCACCCAGGTCTTGGGGGGGGGCGGTCTAGTTGTGTCAATGGTATCTAGGGCCTTAGTGTACAGGGTGGGGAGGGTGGACCTAAGAAATCCACTCAGGGCCTGCCTGGCCTGACCAGCCCAGAAGAACAGAGGAGCCTGTGTGCTTCACAGGACTCTCCCTCTACACTCCTAGCTTCACTCACTCTTCCCTCCTCCTTCTCTTCCTCTCGCTTCCTCTCGTCTCCCCCTTTACTGAGCTCCGTCAGCCACCTACTCCCCCACTTGCTCTCCCCTTTCCTCCCCTCCTTGGCTCTCCTCCGGCTTTCTGTCCCACGTCCCTTCCACGCTATCTCCTGCCTCCTTTCCTTCTACCCAACAACCCCGCTGTCCCGCTGTTAGGTAAATGTGCTGAATTTAGGTAGAAATGTAATGTCTTTTTCCTAGTTCTGTGATACTTATGACTTGTGTCCATATAACAAAACAAGTGCAATTCCCTGCAGACAAAAGAGAAACAATAAATATATGTAGGAGATTAAAAAAAAGATATAATATCTTTTTTTTTTTGAAATCCAGGAATCTGCTTCCAGTGACGGAGTGAGTATTTCACATCCTATATATTGTCTCTGATCTACAGTGTTCATAATCGAAACCAGAAGGTCCTTGAGAGATTTTGAAAATCTGATGTCATTATTCAGTCATTTGTATATATTTTTATTTATATCAAAAGACTTTTAGACCTGTTTATTTAAAATGTGTAGAACATTTCAATGCTGTCTTATGTCGATAATTCTGGAATGGAGAATTTGTGAAGACATTAGTCTGCAGCATAGGGAGGGCAGAGTGCAGGGAGGGAGCTCAGGGGGATGTGATAGCTGTTCCTGCAATGTCAATCCAGATCACAGGTCAGCTTCTCCAACCCTTCCATTTCCTGTCAGAGCACTGACCAAAATTCAAATCTGAAATTAAAATTTCCCATCACATATCACTTCTTCCTCCATGTGTATATCACTCTTAGGCAGAGGCATATTTGCCTAGGGACATAGGGTACCCCATGTCCCTGGGCATCCGCCCATTTGGTTACATGGGGAGCACAAAAATTTCAGGTTCGTGTGTGTGTATTTTTGTATTTTTTAGTGTTTTTTCTTACTTTTTGGCCGGCAGGGGGCGCATTGTTTAGGCCAGTGGCACCAACATTTCAGGATATCATCTGGTGACACTCCTGATGATACAAGCCAAGTTTGAAGAGGTTTGGTTCAGGGGTCCAAAGTTATGGACCTCCAAAGGGGGTGCCCCATTCCCCATTGTTTCCAATGGGAAATAATCTTAGATGGGGCTACCAATTTGAGGGTCCATATCTTTGGACCCCCTGAACTAAACTTCACTAAACCTGGACAAAATCATCAGGGTAGTCTCCTGCTGATAACATCCAGGTTTGCTGAATATTGGTTCAGAGAGTCCAAAGCTATGGACCCCCAAAGAGGGTGCCCCCATCCCCCATTGTTTCCAATAGGACTGATAGTAGATGGGGCTACCCTTTGAGGGTCCATAACTTTGGATCCCCTGACTCAAAAATCACTAAAACTAGGTAGTATCATCAGGAATGTCTCCTGCTGATACCACCCATGTTTGGTGAAGTTTGTTTCAGGGAGTCCAAAGCTATGGAACCTCAAAGGGGTGACCCATCCCCCATGCTTTGGGAGCTAATAGATAGGGCTATCCTTTGGAGGGTCAATAAATTTGGATCCCCTGAACCAAACTTCACCAAACCAGGGTGGTATCATCATGAAAGTATTCGGGTTTTACAGGCTGTGCGGCCATTATCTGGTAGATCTTGTTCCTAACATTTCGCCCGCACGGAGCCGCCTCTTCCCCGTCCCTCTCCCACTTACCTCGTCACCTTCGTCGCCCTGATGTACTCCTAAGATCCGCCCACACTGCCCTCCGACCTCCAGGGGTCGGAGGACAGCGAGGGAGGGTCTCAGCAGTCCAGTAGAGCAATGAAGGTGACGAGGTGAGTGGGAGAGGGACGGGGAAAACAGCGTGTTCCCGATGGTGCGTTCGCACCATGCCGGCGGGAACGCGCTGTTTTCCCAAAAACCTCCCTCTAGGAGGGAGGTTTTTGGAGGCGGCCTGATGCCAACCTGGCGGTGGAGGAGGGGAGCCAGGTCGGTGCTGCTGTGTTTTAGCAGCGCCGCCTGTGCGAACGATTCCCTGGGGACAGTGTTTTTGCCGTCCCCAGGACGCCATAAATGGCCCGTGCAGAAAGGGCCTCTGTGATACACCTCTTGAAGATGCCAGCCACAGATGCAGATGAAACATTACAAACAAGATCTACCAGATCACAGCCACGCAGCCTGGAAAACCCACAACAACCAACATTGAAAGTGATGCTGTTTGAGTTGGGGGTGTACCCTAAAACAGCATTATGTTCAATGTTTAAACTAGGGAGCCCAGATTCTCCCTTTAAGGTGGATTTAAAAGGAGAATCTAGGTTCATAGAATCTAAACTTTCTTTGATAAAAGTGATGCTATGGGGGGGGAAGGGGGGGGGGGGAATCCACCCTGAAACATGTTGTTTAAAATAGGGAGCCCAGAGTCTCTCTTTGAGGTGGGTTTAAAAGGAGAATCTGGAATCTCTAATTACAAACAATGTTAAAAATGTTCTTCTTTCCTAATTGGATTCCCCCACCCCACCCCGAAATAGCATCACTTTCAATGTTGTTTAAACTAGGGAGCCCAGAGTCTCCCTTTAAGATGAATCTGAGCTCCCTAGTTTTAAACATATTGAAAGTGATGGTGTTTGTGGGTGGGGTCCACTTTAGATAGCATGTTTTCAACTAGAGAGCCCAGATTCTCCCTTAAAGGTAGATTTAAGGTTTGAGTCTGCTTAACAGAACACATTTATGGTTTGAGTCTGCTTAACAGAACACATGTTGTTCCCTGCAGATGAAACAAAAAAAATAAATATGTGTTTGAGATTTTCTACAACATGACAGAACATTTTTTTTGTAATCCAGTGTTCCGATCCCAAAGGTGAGGTGAGTACTGCACATCCTGTATATTGTCTCTGATCTGTAATGTTCATAATGGAAACCAGATGATCCTTTTCAGATTTTGAAAATCTGTCTTCATTACTAAGTCATTTTCTTTAAAGTGTTTCATTTATTTAAATCACTTTTAGACCTGTTTACTTAACACTCTTAGAACAGTGCTAAGAGATGTTGTCTTGGGTTGATAACTCTGGAATGGGGAATTTCTGAAGACAAGCTTCTGCAACCTGAGAAGGGAAGAGTTTGGGGAAGGGGCTCAGGGGAATGTGATAGCTGTTCCTGCAATGTGACATCCAGGTCACAGGTAAGCTTCTCCAAACCTTCCACTTCCTGTCTGACCAAAATTCAAATCTGCATCTAAAATTTTTCCATCTCATATCACTTCTCCCTCCATGTCTCAAATCACTCTTAGGTTCCTTCATGGCTAACACATGGCTAACATGGCTTAGTTCAGGATGCCATGCTAACCCATTTATCCTAATGGTTTGGGTGCTTTCTAATTGTTCCTACCTATTCAAGAAACCCACCTTATCCTGATAAATGCTAGATATGGCCTAAGCCAAGGTTTGGTGCACATGAACACCAAGATCCCTGGAGCACTCATCCTTGTGTGCACCAAATACTCTTAGAAAGTTGGCGGTTTCATGTTCATGGCACAAAGCTGACAGTGATTTAATCTAAAGTATTTATTTTACAAATAATGGAATATTATTCTAACAACACAGAAGGACTTGATTTTGACTGAATATAATAGAGCTCCCAGACTGAAACTGTTCCTGTGCTATCGAAAAGCTGGTGGGGGGGGAATGAAATGACATTGGATGTGGTGGAAAGGGTGTGGTAGTATCCATGCCATCAGCACTGTAGAATTTATCCTGGTGGCCAGCCACTGTAGTGCCAACATTCAGAAGCTTGGTTATTCGGTGCACGGCTGCTGCCACAAATCCCTGCGCCAGCATAGAGTAGATTTTCTCTGGGTCTAAGATAGTTGTTTTCACCATGGTTTCTAGATAATTTATTTATTTTATTTATTTTATTTATATTTTAGATTTATAGGCCGCCTCTTCCCCGAAGGGCTCGAGGTGGCTCAACAACATGGCTGTTATTAACAGCAACTCAACAACATAACGTAAACATTAAAACTCCGGCAGCAATTACATATAATTAAAACAATCCAAGCCATTCAACCCGTGATAAAATAGTTCAAACAGGTTTCCGTTCCTAAAGGCTAAAAGCAAGGGAAAAGAGGAAAGAAGAAAGGGAGGGAACAGGTGGGCCCAGATGGAGTCACAGCAGGCCCAACCGAGATGACAAAGATGGAAATTCGGCAGAGTTTCAGTGCGGGGCAGTAGAACAGCGGCCAGCCTCTCCAAAGGCCCGGTGGAATAATTCTGTCTTACAGGCCCTGCGGAACTCGCCAAGATCCCGCAGGGCCCGGACTGATGTGGGTAAGGTATTCCACCAGGCTGGGGCCAGAGCCGTAAAGGCTAGTCTTGTGCGTGGGAGTTTGTCTTTTATTTGTTTTTGTTGATTCTAAAAGGGACTGTTTCATTACTGGACTGTTTTGTATGGTTTTGTTCGTTTTGCTCTTTCGTTAGTTTTGTTTCACTTTTTCCAATTTTTTTTTTACTTGGACCACATCTTTCTGCTTAATAGAGATCCTCACCTCCATTGTACCTTTGCAGTCACCCTGGGAGATAACTTAGACTGAGAGTTTGTGATTGGCCACAGGCCAAACTCCTGCAGCAGAATGGGGATTCACACTTGGGTTTCTCAGTTTCAATTTTGGAATGATAACAACTTAAGTGTATTTCATGGTCATTTCCCTTTGTTTTTATGGCAGACACCCCTTCCTTTTCCTTTGGGTTTTTTCCCTTCATTTCTTATACAAATGGGCACAGAAGGAGTTATGCTGTCCCTCAAGCATACCAATGTTGCCTAATTTCAGGCCCTTTCTGCATGGGCCAAAGGGTGCTTCCCCACCGGCAGGAATTCTGCCGGTGGAGGGGTGGGGGTTGTTCGCACGAGAGTGTGCGAGCGGCCCCCGCAGAGGCCGGCGCAGGAGAGGCGGCTCCACACGGAGCTGCCTCTTCCCCGTCCCTCTCCCACTCACCTCGTCGCTATCATCGCCCTGCTGGCCTCCTAAGACCCGTCGTTGCCCACGCTGCCCTCTGACCTCCAGGGGTCGGAGGACAGCAAGGGAGGGTTTTAGGAGGCCAGCAGGGCGATGACGGCGACGAGATGAGTGGGAGAGGGACGGGGATAACAGCGCATTCCTGGCGGTGCCATTTGCACCGCGCCGCCCGGAATGCACTGTTGTTCCAAAAACCTCCCTCCAGGAGGGAGGTTTTTGGAGGTGGCCTGACACCCCCCTGGGGGAGGGGGAGGGGAGCCAGGTCAGCGCTGCTGCGTTTTGGCAGCACCGCCTGTGCGAACGGCTCCCTGGGGACGGCGTTTTTGCTGTCCCCATGGCGCCGTTTATGGCCCATGCGGAAAGGGCCATAGACAGCTAGAGAAAAATACAATCTTTTGAGGCAAGGAAAGGCACTCATGTTTCATATTAAATTCAAAAAGACAATTGATAAGAGACATTCCAACAAGTAAGACAGTCAGTGCTGTAACCAAGAATTTAAAGAACTGGAGCACAAGGAAGAGGCAAACTGACAAAACAAGAACATATGATTGCCGAAAAAAATTCAGGCATCCAGACAACCTCAGAGCAGCAAGACAATCTTGAGATTGCTGCTCTGCAATTTTTCCTATGGCTCTTCATTGCATATGAAAATCACCAGGTTGTCAGCAATAAAAGTCATAAAAAACTAGTTTCAAGACAGAATTAAGAAAAGATTAAAACAGAACACAGGATGGAAAGGAGGAGCAGTGAGAAAATATCAAACATTAACATCTTCACCTGCTGCAGTAACACAATGATAATGCAGGACTTCTTTAGTACTCCCCTCAACTGTTGTTCTTTTCCCCTGCTAGGTAGATGTACTGACTCCATGTAGAAGTCAAATAATCTTTTCCCAGTTCTGTGACGGTTATGGTTTGAGTCTGCTTAACAGAACATGTGTTATTCCTTGCAGACGAAACAAAAACAATAAATACTGTTACTGTGACCTTTAATAGGCATAATTCAGATACACAAAATGAGTATAACACATACAATGAACAGCAAAATAATCTCTATAAATAACATACAGCCATGGTGTCCCATAAAAGAAAAGAAAATATTCATACAAATATTAAAATACAACATAGATAAAATAATGAAACCAATTAAAATAGCACATAATCAATACATACACTAGACTGCAGTGTAGTTAAAAAACCTTATTTATCAAAGGCTAACACTGTTAACAGAAATATAAGGCCCCTTCCGCACATGCAAAATAATGCGTTTTCAAACCACTTTCACAACTGTTTGCAAGTGGATTTTGCCATTCCGCACAGCTTCAAAGAGCACTGAAAGCAGTTTGAAAGTGCATTATTCTGCATGTGCGGAATGAGCCATAGATACTAAAGTGCCTCAAGGAAAAAAGATGCACATTGAAGCCTTTAAAAAAATGCCTTGAGCGGCAAAAAGGTGCTCTGAGCATATCTTGGGGGGAAAACTGTATTGAATGTTCTGCCTAAAGGAGATTGCAGGGGAGCACTGCGTGCATAATAGGCCGAAGTCTCATCTGATGCCAGATTTGCAGTCTCTTGGGAACCAAAAGTGGTTCTATTTCCCAAAGCCCTTTGGGTCTTCTGCCCCACCATAAGATTGCTGCTCTACATTTTTCCTAAGGCTCTTCATTACACATGGGGGTCACCAAGATTGTGAATAATAAAAAGTCATGAAAACAAGCTTCAAAACTGAAAGAATTAAGAAATTATTAAAACAAAAATGCATCATGGAAAGGAGGAGCAGTGAGGAAATGACATACATAAGATAAGAACCTTCACTTGCTGCAAGACAGCAACGATAAAGCATGTCTCTTTTAGGACTATCCTCAACTGTTGTGGTTTTCCCTCTGCTTGGTAAATGAATGGAAATTAGGTAGAAATCTAATCTCTTTTTTCCCAGTTCTGCGATCCTTATGCTTTGGATCTGCTTAACACAAGTGTAGTTCCCTGTAGACAAAAGAACAACCATAAATATATGTAGGAGTATTGTCGAAGGCTTTCATGGCCGGATTCAACCGGTTGTGGTGGGTGTTCCAGGCTGTGTGGCTGTGTTCTGGTGGATCTTATTCCTAACGTTTCGGCTGCATCTGTGGCTGGCATCTTCAGAGGTGTATCACAGAGGGAAGTCTTAACAGACTTCCTGTGATACATCTCTGAAGATGCCAGCCACAGATGCAGGCAAAACGTTAGGAACAAGATCCACCAGACCATGGCCACCCAGCTCGGAAAACCCACCACAACCATATGTAGGAGATTTTTTTTTAAAAAAATGACAGAATGTCTTTTTTTTTGTAAACCAGGATACCAAAGATGAGGTGAGTACTGAACAACTTGTATATTGTTTCTGATCTGAAATGTTCATAATGGCTACTAGAAGCCCTTGCCAGATTTTGAAAATCTGACTTCATTATTCAGTGATTTGGTTATTGTTTATTTATTTCAAAACATTTTTAGACCTGTTCATTTAAAAAAGAAGTGTAGAACATTTTAATGTTGCAGTTGGTTAATCTGATGTGAACCTTATGGTTTGGGTCTGCTTAACAGAACAAGTGTAACAATTCCCTGTGGACAAAAGAACAGCAATGAATATATGTAGGAATTTTTTTAAAATATGACAGAATTTTTTTTGTAAAACAGGATTCCAATGATGAGGTGGAGCGTTACGCACATTTTATATAATTTTGAAAATCTGACTAGATTTCATTAAGTCATTTGGTTATTATTTATTTATTTCAAAATATTTTTAGTCCTGCTTTATTTAAAATGTGTAGAACGAACATTAATGTCGCCTTTGGGTTGATGACTCGAATGCGGAATTTCTGAAGACGATCCAGTTTGCAGCCTAGGAAGAACAGAATTTAGGGTATAAACGCTCAGGGGAGTGTATGTGATAGCCGGTCTTGCAAGGTCACATCCCAGATCGCAGGTCATCTTCTCCAACATTTCCAACTTCCTGTCAGAGTGCTTCATCTTATCAAAATTCAAATCTAGAATTTTAAATTTCCCATCTCATATCACTCCTCCCTCCACATGCCATAAAAAACCCTCATATGCTTCTACATTGGATTCCATTTTCACAGTGTGGGGGGCCAGGACCTGCGTCTCTGAAGTCCTACACAGCTGAATTAGATTTAAAGAAAAAAACTTAAAAGTTAGAAACCACCCAAGAAGCAGTTTTGAAACAGAAGATAAGTTTACTGGACAGCATGAAGTATCTCACCAGGGTGTCCCCTTAAGTAGAGGAGGCACACCCTTCATACAAAGGGACCAATTTTACTATAGATAATAAAAATACAGATGTCAGCTAACAGAGTCAGTCATGCATATAAGATTTTACGCATTACAATCCATGCTACCCTTTCACGTGCATACAAGCATGTACTTTCAAAATCCCATTGGATAGATCTGTCTCCTGTCACATGAAGACAGCCTCTTATCTCTCATCGTGTCACATTCCTTCTGTTACTCAAACGCTAACATGCTTGTTAGCTCATATGCACCTCTACCCATATGCAAAGGGCTGCAATAAAACTAAGCTTCTGCCTCCAAGAAAAACCTGTTTTCTTAGTTTTTTCTCCCAGAGAGATATGTCCCTTAAGGTATGCAGCATTCTGACATTCCTTAGGATCATAAAACTTCCCTTTTCCCCAAGTTTGAAATGTTAAAACATTTAAAAGATTTATACGATGATTCTAAAACAGTATAGAATTATAGTGAAATACTAATCATATGTAGTCTCTCATTATCATTTCTGTGTTCATTTAACTATATAGAAAAACACTTTTTAATTTAACTAATCACATTCATGTAGCTATTTCTGACAAAACAAAAAAAGACATAAAATGCATATGTCTGATGTCAATCGTTGGCCCCCCTTTAGTGACAAGATCCTAAAGATGTTATCTTTTGCTTGCCTGCATAGTCACTCAACAAGCTTCTAACATTCCTTTGACCTGCTGCAAAACATGCAGGCTTCTAGTCACTTATACAGAAGCACCCATTTTGATTCTTAGGATCTTTTGGTTCATATGAACTTCCATATTCCTTGATTAAATACAATTTATAGACATTCTGGCCCATCTCCACAACAGTATGCAGTGCTAACCCTTTTTTCTAATGATTTGGTTGCTTTCCAATTATTTCCACCTGTTCAAGCAATCTTCCCTATTCCTGCTGAATGCTAGCAGATATGGCCTAAGCCAAGGGTACTCCATTTTGGTGCCTCTGAACACCAAAGCTGTCCTTGGCACTCATCCTGTTGTGCACCAAATGCCCTTAGAAAGTAGGGAGTGATTTTTGTTTTCATGTTTCTGACCCCTTCCACAAATGTAGAATAATGCACTTTCAATCCACTTTCCACAGTTATTGTTTGCAAGTAGGATTTTGCTGCCCCGCATTGCAGTAAAATGCAATGAAAGTAGATTGAAGAGTGCAGTATATGATAATGCAAGACGCCTTTAAGACACTCCTTGACTGCTGTTCCTTTTACCTCCTGCTAGGTAAACGTACCAAATTTAGGTAGAAATCTAATCACCTTTTTTCCCAGTTCTGTGTTACCATTATGGTTTGAGTCTGCTTAAGAGAATACGTGTTATTCCCTGCAGATGGAACAAAAACAATAAATATATGTTTGACCTTTTCCCAAGGCATGGCAGAACATCTCTCTTTTTTTGTAATCCAGTGTTCCAGTTGCAGTAGTAAAAGTGAGTAATACAACTTATCCTGTATATGATATCTGACCTATAATGTTCATAATGGAAACCAGATGGTCCTTTCCAGATTTGCACAAAATCTGTCTTCATTAAGTCATTTTTTAAAAAGTGTTTAATTTAATCAAACACTTTTAGGCGATTTTACTTAACAAGGCATAGAAAATGTAAATGTCAGTTTGATTTGAATAACTAAGTTTGGATTGATAACAGCCTGAGAATGGCAGAGTTCAGGGAGGAAGCTCTGGGGGATGGTGATAATCAGTCCTCCAATGGCACATCCAGGTCACAGGTCAGCTTCTCCAACCCTTCCACTTCATGTGGGGCGCTTGCTTTTGCCAAAGTTCGAATCACTGAAATTTAGAATTTTCCACCTCATATCACTCCTGTCTCCATGCCATAAATCTTGCTCTTAGCCTTCTTCATGACTTAGTTCAGTATGCCATGCTAACCCATTTATCCTAATGATTTGGGTTGCTTCCCAGTTATTACCATCTATTTCACAATAATGCTAGATAATGTCCTAAGCCAAGGATGTCCAGTTTGATGTCCATGAACACACCAAGGTCTCTGCAGCACTCATTGTGGTGTGCACCAAATGCTCTTAGAAGTAGGGTGTTTTTTTTTCATGTTTATAACCATGCTGACGAGTGACTGGTAGGTTTGCAAACTTGGTTTTAGATTGTTTAAGGTGGTGTTTTATTTTGGTAAACTGTGCTCTGGGGAGATGTTTTTTATTTATTTAATTTACCGGTAATGTTATTTTTTATTTTTTGAGGCCAGAACTTTTTTCTGTCAGGTTTATTTTTTTTTAAAATGTACTAACAGCAACAAAACAAGTTGCAGGGAGAGATGGAATGGCCCTATGAAGGAGGGAAGCTGAGCAAGCATTTCCCCATATGGTGTGCTTTACCATGGTCGAGAGCAAGCCCTCCCTCCCAATGTTACTCCAGTGAGCATAGAAGGCTTGTATGGGGGGTGGGGGGGGAATGGGGTTGTGTGTGGTGGTTGAGTGGGAGGGTGGAGGGCATAGAGTTTTAAGAATTCATGTGGGAGTTATGAATTTGTTTTGGGGGGTGGGAAGAAGTGTTGAAAAGGCTGCTTGAGGGTGGGTGGAAGCGGAGGGTTTTGGTGGGGATCAGTATTTGTTGCACCCAAATCTCCCAAGACTAGCATTGAAGAATAACAGAACATGGCTAGATGCATTGTCTTCTCTTAAATACTTTCACTTGCCAGAAAATGACTGGCTTAAGCTGATGAAAGCTTTATCAGTATTCTCTCATTTCTCTCTGGCCTTCTGGAGCTCTGGCCCTTTCCGCACTGCGAGAAGAAGCCCTGCACCGGCAAGGGAGTCCTGCGGTGGAGGGAGATGGGGGGCGTTCACGCGGGGGCGTGTGAGCGGCCCCCGCAGAGGCTGGCGTGGGAGAGAAAGCGGCTCCACACGCAGAACCGCCTCTTCTCCTGTCCCTCCCACACTCACCCTCGTCGTCCTCACTCGTCGCCCTGCTGGACTACTAAGACCCGCCCTCCCAGGGGTCAGAAGGGACAGCGAGGAGGTCTCAACAGTTCGGCAGAGCAGCGCAGGACAAGGAGGTGAGGTGGGGACAAAGGGGAAACCAGTGTGTTCCCCGCGGTGCTGTTTGCATCGGCGCCCGGCGGGAACATGCTGTTCAGCTCAAAAACTCTCCCTCCAGGAGGGAGGTTTTAGGCGACTCTGACGCCCTTGCATACTGGGGAGAGGTAGAGGAAGCCAGGTGCAGTGGCTGCTCGCGTTCCTCAGCAGCTTCTGCCTTAATCTTCGCGAATGAAATTAGGAGGCCGGCATTTTTGCCGTCCCTAAAGGCGTCAATATTTGGAAGCACGTGCTGAAACTTGGCCTCTGAGACCCTAAGCTAATATTTGCTCCGTTGGTTGCCATCTTTGAAAAGTAATGCCCACACGCTCAACCAATGTTTGCACCTGAAAGCAAGACTTTTCCTGGTTTCCTGTCACAAAAAGGAGATTGCCAAAGCATAGCTGAGCAACAATTCTATAGAATCACAAAATTGTTAAACCATTACCAATTGCTTTTAAAGAAAAGTGCAGAAGGAGTCCTTTGTGATAGAAAGTTAATACAGCATATATACATGTTCTGTCCGTTCCAAAAGATACACAATAATATTGTTCCAAGACCCTTCATGATTTTTTCTGTCACTGATATGTGTCATGTTAATGCTCATCCCTTCTGATTTGTTTTTCCATGTTGATCGCGAGTCCTTTATGATAACATTTTAATACTGTAAGCCTGAAAGCAGGATCATGCTCTCTTTTAGCCTAAGGCTGACTTTCAGAATAGTAATAGGAGTCAGTGATAAAAGATGGCCCAAAGGGGAGGAGGAGGGTTAGGGCTCCAAGCAGCCGAGTTTAAGCTCTAAGAGATCTTTCTAGCTGCCTTGCATTCACATATATGACAAAGCAGAAATCAAAATGCTGTCTCATTCTGTTTGTAATACAGGGAACCACAGGATTGTTGGTGAGAGTATTGCAAGTCCATGTATATTGTCTGTATGAGCCACAATGTCCTTCCAGATCATGACACTCATATATAGTTATTTAATTATTTGAGAAATGTAATATGTTGTATTTCCAAACAAATGCTTTGGAGGCTTCTCAGAAGCAACTTTTTCCCAAAAAAGGGACAGCCCAGCTTACAAATTGCCTTGCCAGCAATGAAAAAAAAACTAAAAACAAAACCCAGCATCAGGACATACAAATAATAATAGTAGTAATAATAAAAGAGTAGCCAGCAAGAAACAGTTGGGCCTTTGGATGAACAAAAGAAATAAATGGATGGCTAAAAAGCAAAATGGAGAGATGGCAAAGAAGCTCCCCCCCCCACCCTCTGTTTACTGTGGAAAGATATGAGGCATATAAGCAGGCAACAGACTCTATCTTCAGGAAGGAAATCTGAAAAAAAAGCATCCAGTCAAATTAAGGTGGCAGGAGATGACAGTCCTAGACCAACAGGGAAAATTAAAACAAATACACCTCTCCATTCGCGGCAGTTCAATTCCATTTATTTCCATACTAAAACCCGATACATTAATTAAAATCTAGAAAAATGCTATATAACACTAGGATCAAACAATGAGTTTGATTATAGAATTAGAATCCAGCCTTGTTAACCTTCTAGTTGTGTAGGATACTTGTTCTCCAGACAAAATTTGGTCACATTCCATGTATTTATTTCCAAAGGAAAGTTCAAAAGTAGTATAGAACTGCTTTGATTTTCCTGGGGTATTTGCTTCTAGCAGCTAGTATGATCCTATTTGCAATCCAAATGGTACTGCAATAAGAGCTTTGTAATAATACATGCTCTAATGTCTCAAAGCTTTCCCATTCGGCATGGGCATACCCATTACTCTTAAGGAACACAAATGTGTAACGATGGTTTGAATCCTAACCCGAGAGTGCGGCAGCCTTTTAACACCCACAGAGCCATTTGGACGCATTTTTTCCACTGGAAAAGAAAACGCACTTTTGGGTCATAAATATTTTTTGACATTTAAAATGAAGATAACACTGTATATATATATTTTTTACCTTTACGGCTTTGTATAAACAATTTATAGTGTGTTTTATAAAATCCCTGAAGTGCTACAGAAAATTATATTTTTGTCGAGAGGCTTTCACGGCCGGAATCACTTGGGTGCTGTGTGGTTTTCGGGCTGTGTGGCCGTGTTCTGGCAACATTCTCTCCTGACGTTTTAGCCTGCCGTGACAACATTCTCTCCTGGCGTTCATACCATGTCAGAGGATCATGAAGCATCCTCTTGATGCCAACCACAAACGAAAGCTACTACTAAACTAAACCACCTTTCCAGCCCAACATCGAGAAAATCACTATTTTATTCCCCAACGAAACTCCCCAACTTTCATCTCTATTGACTATGTAAAGAACACATTTTGGACATTTTGAATTCTTAAAAAATAATAACAGACCTCCATGTCTGGCATGGAGGATGGGCTCAACAGCCATTACTGAGCATGGCCCCCTGCCCTGGTCCCACAAGTCCCAGCTTCTGAGAATCTACCCCCAAATGTCCTGGGATTTGCCTGTCAGGAGTTGGCAACCCGCGACAACCATGGCTGAGGATGATCCCAGCCTTCCTTCCTTCCACGATCTACAAGCTTACCCTCCACAGGCTTACTCTGAAGTAAACTTTCCAAGATTCACGTGCATTAAAACATTATGTACTTGGTCTTGTAAAAGCCACAGGGAGTCTCATAAAGTGGGAGTCACACAAGGATTAGGACTGAAGTTGATACTAAATTGTTCATGATCTGGAAACAGAGGTGAACAGAACAGTGGCCAGGTTTGCAAGTGACACAAAATTAGTCAAGATGAAATAGGAAAAAAATACAATCCAAGATGACTGAAGAGCTCCACGAATATCCCCACAAGTTGGATTTGTGGGGAATAATATGGCAAACAAAATTCAGTAGGGGGCACTGTACAGCGATGCACATTGCAACAAAAACTTCCAACTTCAAATACATTCTAATGCTGAGTTTGCTGACACACTGAGAGGGAAAAATGATCTTGGGATCATACCAGATAGCTCAATGACAGTGTCAGCCCAGTGTGCTGTAGCAATGAAAAAGGCAAACTCTATGACCCCTTTTGCACACGCAAAATAATGTGTTTTCAAACCACTTTCACAACTGTTTGCAAGTGGATTTTGCTATTCCGCACAGCTTCAAAGAGCACTGAAAGCAGTTTGAAAGTGCATTATTCTGCATGTCGCTTGAGAATAAGGAAACTATGTTAGGGTTTTGCTAGGAAAGATATTGAGAATAAAACATGCCAGTATATGCATAATTCACTCTATACAGATCTACGGTGTGGGTTTATTTGGAAAACTGTGTGCTGTTCTGTTCATTGTATCTAAAAAAGGGCATGGCAAAGCTGGGAAAAGTTCAGAAGATGGAAACCAAAGGGAGAACATTGGGGCTCCAGACAGCTAAGTTCTTAGAGACTTTTCACTGAACTGCTCTGAATTTAATTATATAACAAAACATGGACAAAACCCAGTCTTTTTTGTTTTAAAATAGAATGTTGGGGATCTTTTGGTGAGTATTGCAAATCATGTCTATTGCCTGTGGCTTATACAATGTTCTCAGATTTTGACTATCATGCATTGTTTCCCCACCCCACAAAAAAAAAAAAAAGTCAACAAGGCACACTTGGACCTTTGGATGACCAAGAAATTAACTGATTGGTAATGGAAGATGGGGAGATAGCAGAAAAGCTCTTCTCTGGTCCCTGTGAACAGTGAGGGGTATGTACCCATGTCACAGCTGCTATTTTCAGGATGAAAATATGCCAAGAACTAATGAAGTAAAATGGAGGTGGGGAGAAAGAAAAGTTCCTAAACCTCTCAGGGGAAATTAAAAACCAGTAGGTATCCAGTGCTTGTAGGATAACAAATGGGACAACCTGGATATGGCACTCATCCCCTTTTTGAAAGAAAGAAAAAAAAAAGGTCAGAGGAGACAGTTAGTGTAATTTCTATCCCAAGCAAATTAATGGAAACTTGAATGAAACACGGAATTTTTAGGCAAATGAAGAAACAAAGCCTGCTAAGGGGAAATTAACACGGGCCGTTTCCGCACGGGTGGAATATGGCGGCATGGGGAAGGCAAGCGTCCCCAGGCGCCATTCGACCACAGAGGGGCACAGCTGCATCGCCCAGCCCGGCGCCCTTTGCGCTGCCGACCGCCGTGAAGCCGGCGTTTCCCCAGTGCGCTTAGAAGTGTACTTGTTGGGGAAACGCCACCTTGAAGCTGCTGCTGAGCGAACGGCAGCGGCTTCAAGATGCCTCCCCCCACTCCCTCCCAGCACTCCCTCCCAGCACTCCCTCCCGGCACTCCCTCCCCGACTCCCTCCCGGCACTCCCTCCCGGCACTCCCTCCCGGCACTTACCTTGTCCCCGGGCCTCCTGTGCGTCGCCGCTGGAGCAGGTGCGCAGGGCCAGGGGGCGTGTCCCCAGGCCTCAGCGACGTGCCGGAGGCACGGGGACTCGCCAGGTCAGCCGGGCGCCAGTGCTCCGCGGCACCAGCATCCTGGCTCTTTCCAGGACCGTCCATGTGGACAGTCCCAGCGTCGTCGGGTCGGCGCAAAATGCGCTGACCTAGCCGCTTCCGCCTCCGTGCGGAAACGGCCATGGCTTCTGCAAAAAAAAATAGTGCTTCTCACAAGCCTTTTAGGGCTCTTTGGCTCATTCCGCACATGCAGAGTAATGCACTTTCAAACTGCTTTCAGTGCTCTTTAAAGCTGTGCGGAATAGCAAAATCCACTTGCAAACTGTTGTGAAAGTGGTTTGAAAATGCATTATTTTGCGTGTGCGGAAGGGGCCTTTGAGAAAGTTAACAAATTATAGATACAGGTGAGCTGAAATACATTATGTACTTGGTCTTGTAAACGCCACAGAGAATCTCATAAAGTGGGAGTCTCACTAAGATTAGGACTGAAGTTGATACTAATTTGTTCATGATCTCGAAATAGAGGTCAACAGAATAGTGGGCAGGTTTTCAAGTGACACAAAATTAGTCAAGATGAAATAGGGAAAAATGCAATCCAAGATGACTGAAGAGCTCCAGCAATATCCTCACAATTTGGATTTGATTTTACCAAGGTGGTAAACAAAGTTCAGCTTGGGGCACTGTACATCAATGCACATTGAAACAAAAACTCCCAGCTTCAAGAATATGCTAATGCAGTCTGAACTTGCTGATATTGAGAGGAAAAATGGTCTTAGAGTCATACCAGATAGTTCAATGAAAATGTCAGTCCAGTGAGCTATAGCGGCTCTCCGATGCCATCGATGTTGTTGCCCCCCGGCATCCTCTACGCCCCCACCCTCAGCGCACCCCGTGGTATACGGAGGAGTTGTGTCAGATGAAATGGGGTCTTAGACGACTAGAGCGAGTATGGAGGAAATCTTGCGACGAAGCTGCGCGAACATCTTATAGGACGCTTATGAAAGCCTATGAGATGGCGACGAAGGAAGCGAAGAGGGTTTTCTTCTTCTCCTCCCTCGCGTCCGCTAGCTCCCGCCCAGCTCAACTGTTTCATATAATTCGGTCACTGACCTCCCTGTCAGAGAGGTCATCAAATTCCCAATTGGATATCAGCTGTGAGGCCTTAATGAGCTTTTTTGCGGATAAGGTTGCATCGCTCCGCCATGACCTTCCACCTACGTTGGCTACAATTAGTGAACTAGAGACTCCCTTGCCGTCTTCAGGCCCTTGTTTGGCCCAGTTTTCCTTGCTCTGTGAAGCCGCTGTCGACAGGACCTTAGCTGCTGTTAGACCTACTACCTGTCCTCTGGATCCGTGCCCATCTTGGCTGGTGAAAGCCTGCCGAGCGGAGCTACGGCCCCATCTGTTGAGTATCATCAATAACTCCCTTGAGCAAGGAGTCTTTCCAGATGGGCTGAAGGAGGCAGTGGTCCACCCACTCTTAAAAAGACCATCTTTAGATCCGGGTGATCTGGCCAATTACCGCCCCGTCTCGAATCTTTCGTTTCTGGGGAAGGTAATTGAGAGAGTGGTGTTGGAGCAGCTTCAAGGTTTCCTGAATGATGCATTGGCGTTCGACCCCTTCCAGTCCGGCTTCCGTGCTGGGAATGGGACGGAGACTGTTCTTGTCACCGTCCTGGGAATACGCTTCATTATGCAACTTGACCAGGGCGGATTAGGCACTGCTGAGTATTGTTAAGATCTTACCGCGGCGTTTGATGTATTGGTCGACCATGACCTTTTGAACCACCACCTGGCTGCCTCCGAAGTCACGGGGGCACTGTCCTTCCAATGGATTGCCTCATTTCATTTCTCGGGGCGGAATCAGCAAGTGAGGTGCGCGGATGAGGCACCTCCCCAGAAGTGCCCGCTTCGATTCGCGGTGTACCCCAGGGGCATTATTATCCCCGCTGTTATTTAATAGTCCTACATCGACCCCTTGCTCAAGCTGACATTACGGAGTTTTGGGCTATGCTTGTCACCAATATGCGGATGATACTCAGCTCATTCTGTTGATGGAGGGGGGAGCAGCCACCCCGGCAGCTCTACAGCATTGTTTGGAGGCTGGTGCAGCTGGTTGGTTAGCGACAGAGCAGGTTTAAAAACTGAATCCATGTCGAAGATGGAGATCCTCTGGCTGGGCGGCGAGGGAAGGAGAGGAAGATGTTTCAGCCGCTGAAGTGTGGGAGGGTCACATTGGCACCGACCCCTCTGTCTGTCTCGCATAACCTGGGGGTCCACCTGGATTCGTCTCTATCAATGGAGACTCAGGTGGCCCATATAACCCGGGTTGCTTTTTTCCACCTTCATCAGGCCCGGCGGCTGGCCCCCTTTCTCTCCCAGACCGACCTGGCCACAGTGATCCATGCACAGCGGTCATCTCCAAGATTAGACTATTGCTTGCTAACTTTCCGGCTCTGGCGGGCCTTCTTCCCGCTAGCGTTTACGGTTGGAAGCTAAAGCTGGTCCAAAATGCAGCTGCGTAGCCTGCTCACGAGCAGTGCCATCTGGGATCATATCCAGCCTGTGCCTGCAAACCAGCTGCACTGACTCCCAAATAGAGTTTGGAATCATCTTCAGGAGTCTGTTGGTGCTGACCTTTAGGGTGACCTTACGTGGCCTGCAGGACCTTTGTATCTTCGGGACCGCATCACCCCTCATGTCCCATCACGGCCTCTTAGGCTCGGAGCCAATTGGTACTCAGTGGTCCCTGGCCCCTCAGATGATACAGCTGGCCTCCACTCCGGGCCAGGGCAACTGCAGCCCTGGCGCCCAGCACTGAGTGAGCACGCTCTTCCACCAGCTGTCAGGCCCTCTTGAGGACCTTATGGGAATTCCACGCCAGGGCCTGTAAGACAGAGCTGTTCCACTAGGCCTTTGGAGGTACCAGCCGTTGATAGTGCCCCCTCCCATGGCCTTTACATCTGTGCCTTTGTTACTCTGGGATTTGCTGTCCTTCCCTCCTTGAAAGAGGGTTTGGAAACGAAATTGTCGGACGCCATTTTACAAATTAATTTTAACTAGTATATTTAGTCTCTCATTTAACCGCTGTTTTAAAGGTTTTATCTGTTTTTATTTGTATATGATGGCTATTATGTTGTACACCGCCCAGAGCCCTTAGGGGATGGGGCGGTTTATAAAACTGAAAAATAAAATAAATAAATAAATAAATAAAAAGGCAAACTCTGTGTTAGGGATTGCCAGGAAAGAGATTGGAAATAAAACCACCAGTATCATAATTTCTCTGCAGAGATCTGCGTTGCAGCCTCATTTGGAATAACGTGTGCAGTTCTGTTCATTGTATGTCAAAAACAGCATGGCAGAGCTGGGAGAAATACAGCACAGGGCAACCAAAGGGAGAAGGAGATTGGAACTCCAGACGGGAAAGTTCAAGTTCTTAGAGACCTTTTGCTCATAATCATATAACAAAACATGGACAAATCCCTGTCTTTTTCTTTTAAAATAGAGTGTTCTGTCTGGTTTACTGGTGAGTATTGCAAACAATGTATATTGACTGTGGCACATACAATGTTCTCCAGATGTTGACTATCATACATTTTTACTGAATAATTTACACAAGGAATATGTTGGTTCTCCAAACAATAGCTTTAGGTTGCTCACAAGGTACATTTAAAAATGATCAACAATGAACAAACTGTTTTTTTTTAAAAAAAACAGCCAGGACATATAAATACCCCCCCACAAAAAAAGTCAACAAGAAACACTTGGACCTTTGGATGACCAAGGAATAAAGTGATTGCTAATGGAAGATGTGGAGATGGCAGAGAAGCTCTTTTCTCTCTTCTCTGTTCACTGTGAAAAGTGTGGGGTATGTACCCATGCCACAACTGTTATTTTCAAGAGGGAAATATGTAGAACTGAGTCAAATGGAGGTGGTGGGACAAGAAAGCTCTAAATCTCTCAGGGAGATTAAAGACTATAGGATTCTACTGTTTGTAGGGATCACAAATGTGAGAACCTGGATATGGTCCAGAGGGGAACCAGGATATTACAGGCCAGTTAGTATAATTTCTATCCCAAGCAAATTAGTAGAAACCTGAATGAAAGACAGAACTTTTAGGCACATGGAGCAACAGAGCCTGCTCAGGGAAAATTAAAACGGCTTACGTGAAAGGAAAAAAGTATTGCTCACAAGCCTTTCAGGGCTCTTTGAGAAAGTGAACAAATTGTAGATAAAGGTGAGCAGGAACATATACTTGGTCTTGTAAAAGCCGCAGGGAACCTCATAAAGTGGGAATCTCACTAAGGCCCTTTCTGCACGGGCCAATAACAGTGCCCTAGGGATGGCAAAAATGCCATCCCTAGGGAGCTGATACATTGAAGCGCAGCTGTTTCTTCTCGCTCCCGGAGAGCAAGGTTTTAGCAGCTTCCAATAAGCTGCCCGTGCAAGCGGCAGCGGCTGGAAACCATTCCCCATACCCGTGTCCTCCGGCCTCTGGCATGTTGCATGGGCCAGGGGACACGCCCCCCTGCCCTGCAACTTCTGAGCTGTCACGCAGGGCAGTGGGAGCCGTGTCCCCTGGCCTGCACAACATGCCGGAGGCGTTTGGGGGATGGCGTGGAAGCTGTGTGGAGGCTGCGCCGTCTTCCCCACCGCAACCAAGACCGTTCGTGTGAACGGTCCCAGGGGGGTTGGGTCGGCGTCATGTACACCAACCCAACCCCCAGCGTGGCCGTGCGGAAACGGCCTAAGATTATGACTGAAGTTGATACTAATTTGTTCATGATCCTGGAAAGAGAGGTGAACAAAATAGTGGGCAGGTTTGCAAGTGACACAAAATTAGTCAAGATGAAATAGGGGAAAATGCAATCAAAGTTAACTCAAGAGCTCCAGGAATATGCTCACAAGTTGGATTTGTGGGGAACAGTGTGTTAAACAAAGTTCAGCTTGTGGTTTCAATGCACATTGAAACAAAAACACCCAACTTCAATTATATGCCAATGCAGTCTGAGCTTGTTGATATTGAGAGGGAAAATGGTCTTGGGGACATACCAGATAATTCAGTGAAAGTGTCAGCCCAGTGTTCTATAACAGTGAAAAAGGCAAACTCTGGCCCTTTCTGCATGGGGCCAAAAACAGCGGCCTAGGAACGGAAAAACACCAGTCTCTGGGGTGCTGTTCGCACAGGCGCCGCTGCTGCAATGCAGCCCCAAGCAGTGTGTCCTGTGCAGCCCCGAGCAGTGTGAAGGTGCCACTTTCCACCTCCCTTCCCGAGGGATGTTTTTGGAAAGCACTGCCATCGCTTCAGCGCTGTGCGAACAGGACAGCACCAAGACACCACTTTCCCATCCCCCCACTCACCTCATACTCCAGCACCAGTTTTGAGGGCTGCTGAGACACGCCCACACTGTCCTCCGACCCCTGGAGGTCGGAGGGCAGCATGGGTGGGGCCCTGCAGCCCTCCAGACTGACACTGGAGGACGAGGTGAGTGGGGGGGATGCAGAAGAGGCGGCTCCCTGTGTGGGGGCCGATTGCACACTCCCATGCGAATGGCCCCTTCCCCTCCACCAGCATAATTTCTGCCCTTGGAGAGGCACCCTTTCCACCGTGCAGAAAGGGCCACTGTGCTAGGAATTGCCAGGAAAGAGATTGGAAATAAAACTGTCAGTATCATAATTTCGCTATAGAGATCTATGCTACAGCCTCATTTGGAATAGTGTATGCAGTTCTGTTTATTGTATGTCAAAAAGAGCACGCCACTGGGAGAAAAACACCACAGGGCAACAAAAGGGAGAAGGAGGTTGGGGCTCCAGACAGTTCAAGTTATTAGAGACCTTTTACTTCCAGGTGGCCTCATGATTTAGCATGTAACCAACAAGCATGGACAAAGCCCTGTCTTTTTATTTCAAAATAGAGTGTTGTCACAGGTTTTGCACCGTGAAATGTTGTGCAAATCATGTATATTGCATGTTGCACATATAATATTTTGAGATTTTGACTATCATACATTTTTACTGAATAATTTAGGACGAGCGAATAATGTTAAGTTCTCCAAACAACAGCTTTAAGGTTGCTCACAAGGAACATTGCGTGAGTCAACAATGAACAAGCTGTTTTTTAAAAAAACAGCCAGGACATATAAATACCCCCCCCCCTTTAAAGAATAAGTCAACAAGAAACACTTGGGCCTTTGGATGACCAAGGGATAAACTGATTGCTACTGGAAGATGTGGAGATGGAAGAGAAGTTCTTTTCTCTCTTCTCTGTTCATTGTAGAAAGTGTGAGGTATGTACCCATGGCACAGCTGTTATTTTCAAGAGGGAAATATGTAGAACTGAGTCATGTGGAGGTGGTGACAGAGGAAAGTTGTAAACTTCTCAGGGGCCCTTTCTGCATGGGCCGGGGTGCAGCACACCAGCAGGAATTCTGCCGGTGGAGGGGTGGGGAGCCGTTAAGCCACCCGAGCATGCTGGCGGCCCATGCAAAGGCCGGCGCAGGAGAGGCGTCGCCGCACGGAGCTGCCTCTTCCCCGACCCTCTCCCACTCACCTGCGTCGCGTTTGTAGCCCTGGCAGCCTACTAAGACCACGCCCACGCTGCCCTCCGACCTCCAGGGGTCCGGGAGGACGGCGAGGGAGGGTCTTAAGAAGCCAGCAGGGCGATGACGTCGACAAGGTGAGTGGGAGAAGAACGTCAAACTTTAGCATTCCCGGCGGTGCCGTTCACACCGTGCCGCCGGGAATGCACTATTGTTCCAAAAACCTCCCTCCAGGAGGGAGGTTTTTGGAGGCAGCCTGACGCCACCCTGGTGGAGGGGGAGGGGAGCCAGGTCGGCGCTGCTGCATTTTGGCAGCGCCACCTGTGCGAACGGCTCCCTGGGGATGGCGTTTTTGCCGTCCCCAGGGTGCCGTTTATGGCCCGTGCGGAAAGGGCCCATGAGATTAAAAACCAGTATGCTTCTACTGCTTCTAGGGATCACAAATGTGAGTACCTGGATATGGAACTTATCCCCAATTTTCAAAAAGAGGTCCATAGGGGAACTGGGACATTACAGGCTAGTTAATATAATTTCTGTCCCAGGCAAATTAGTAGACACTTGAATGAAAGACAGAACTTTTAGGCACATGGAGCAACAAAGCCTGTTGAGGGAAAATTAACATGTCTTCTGCAAAAGGAAATAGTGTTGGTCACAAGCCTACTAGGGCTCGTTGAGGAAGTGAACAAATTGTAGATATAGGTGAGCTGGAAAACCTTATTTGTTAGATCTTGTAAAAGCCGCAGGGAGTCTGAAGTTGATCTTTGTTTGTTGCGTCTGGAAATAGAGATGAACAGAATAGTGGGCAGGTTTGCAAATGACACAAAATTAGTCAAGATGAAATAGGGAAAAAATACAATCAAAGATGATTGAAGAGCTCCAGCAATATCCCCACAAGTTGGATTTGTGGGGAACAATGTGGCAAACAATGTTCAGTAGGGGGCACGGTACAGTGATGCAGATTGTAACAAAAACTTCCATCTTCGGGTATATACTAATACAGTCTAAGATTCTGATATTGAGAGGGAAAAATGGTTTGGGGGTAATAACCGATAGCTCAATGAAAGATTCATCCCAGTGTGCTATAGCAATGAAAAAGGCAAAGTCTATGTTAGGGACTGCCAGGAAAGAAACTGGAAATAAAACAGCCAGTTCATCATAATTCCTCTATCTAGATCAATGGTGTGGGGTTATTTGGAAACTGTATTCTGTGCTGTTCACTGCCAAAACTAAACGAAAGTTGCAGTGGGGTGGGGGGCACCACACATGAGAAGGTCTTGCTCGAACGCAGTTCCCTCTCCCTCCGTCCCGAACTGTATCTCAAAATGGACATGGCACAGATGGAAAAAGTTCAGAAAAGGGAAACCAAAGGTAGAAGGAAGTTGGGGCTCAAGACAGGAAAATTTTTCTTAGAGACCTTCCACTGAACTGCTGTGAATTCAATCATATAACAAAACATGTACATCCCTCTTTCTTTTTGTTTTAAAATAGAATGATGGGCCTGGTCTCTCTCAGTGAGTATTACCAATATTGTCTGTGGCATATGCAATGTTCTCCAGATTTTCATTATCTTACATTGTTACTGAAGTTATTAAAACAAGGAATATGTTGGTTCTCCAAGCAATGGCTTTAGGTTGTTCACAAGGTACATTTACATATGATCAATGATGAACAAGCTTTTTTCCCCAAAAAACAACAGCCAGGACATATAAATACTCTCCCAAGTGAATAGGATACACTTGGATCTTTGGATGACCGAGGAATAAACTGATTGCTAATTAAAGATGGGGAGATGGCAGAGAAGCTCTTTTCTCTCTTCTCTGTGGAAAGTGTGGGGTATTTACCCATTCCACAGCTGTTATTTTCAGGAGGGAAACATCCCCAGATTTGTAAAATAGATCAAGAGGAGAACCAGGACATTACAGGCCAGTCAGTATAATTTCTATCCCAGTCAAATTAGTAGACACTTGAATAAAAGATAGAACTTTTAGGCACATGGAGCAACAAACCTGTGGGAAAATTAACATGGCTTGTCAAAAGTAAATAGTTCTGCTCACAAGTCTGCTAGGGCTCGTTGAGAAAGTGAACAAATTGTAGATAAAGGTGAGCTGGAAAACATTATGTACTTGGTCTTGTAAAAGCCTCAGGGAGTCTCACAATTATTAGAACTGAAGTTGATACTAATTTGTTCATGATCTAGAAATAGAGGTCAACAGAATAGTGACCAGGTTTGCAAATGACACAAAATTAGTCAAGATTAAATTAAAAAACAAAAAATACAATCCAAGATGACTGAAGAGCTCCAGGAATACCCCCACAAGTTGGATTTCTGGGGAACAATGTGGCAAACAAAGTTCAGTCGGGAGCACTGTTCAGCAATGCACATTGAAATAAAAACTCCCAACTTCAAGTATATGCTAATACAGTCTGAGCTAGCTGATACTGCAAGGGAAAAATGGTCTTAGGGTGATACCAGACAGCTCAATGAAAGTGTCAGCCCAGTGTGCTATAGCAATGAAAAAGGCAAACTCTATATTAGGGATTGCTAGGAAAGAGATTGAAAATAAAACAGCCAGTGTATCATAATTCCTCTATATAGATCAATGGTGTGGGCTTATTTGGAAAACTGTGTGCTGTTCTGGTCAGTGTATCTCAAAATGGGCATGGCAAAGCTGGGAAAAGTTCAGAAGATGGAAACCAAAGGGAGAAGGTTGGGGCTCCAGTCAGCAAAGTTTAAGTTCTTAGAGACCTTTCACTGAACTGCTCTGAATTCAATCATATAACGAAACATGGACAAACCTGTTTTTTGTTTGTTTGTTTGTTTTAAAATAGAGTGTTCTGTCTGGTTTACTGGTGAGTATTGCAAATCATATATATTGCCTGTGGCACAAACAATGTTCTCCAGATTTTGACTATCATACATATTTGCTGAATTTATTTACAAAAAGTATATGTCAGCTTTAATGGCTTTAAGATGTTCACAAGGTATATTTAGAAATGATCAACAATGAAGAAGCTTTTTTTAAACAGCCAGGACATATAACCCCCCTCCCCCCCCCAAAAAAAAAGTCGACAAGAAATATTTGGACCTTTGGATGGCTAAGGAATAAACTGATTACTAATGGTAGATGCAGATATGGCAGAGAAACTCTTTTTCCTTCTCTTTACATTGTGGAAGGTGTGGGGCATGTATTTGTAAGCCGGGATGGGGGGTAGGCGGCTGCGCGCGTGCGCGCACAGCCGCAGGAGCGCACTGCTTTTTGGGGCTTGCCTGCCTGTGGCAGGGTGGGAAACAGCAAGCCCCAGGAGGCCGTGCTCCTGCAGCCGTGTGCACGGGAGGCTGCCGCACTGCCTTGTGCCCCAGAAGGCAGTGCGGCAGCCTCCCAAAAATCGGGACAATTTAAATAACCTGTGGGACGTGGGACAAATTGTTTGAAGGCGGGACTGTCCCGCCAAAAGCAGGACATCTGGTCAGCCTGGGCATGTACCCTTGCCACAGCCATTATTTTCAGCAAGAAAATATGTAGAATTGAGTCAAATGGAGGTGGCGAGAGAGGAAAGTTCTAAACCTCGCAGAGAGATTAAAAACCAGTAGGTTTCTAATTTGTCCAATGAGCTAGCAAGGAGAAAAGCAGTACTGAATGGTACTGGCAGTTCTCAGAAGGAGAAAAAGTGGCAATAAAAAAGGTGACAGGACAAGGAGGAAAAGAAACACAGTACCATGCCCTTTGAAGGGGGCCCCACCACTCATCTGGTGAGCCTCCAAGCACGAACTGCTTCCCTCCTGTTCTGTGCCCCCACCCCTCCTAATTTTCCACCCGATCCCCAGGGCCTAATGACCAAGTGCTTCTGAGGTCGCGGCTGCTGAATCTGGCCCTTCAACACAGATAGGCCATCCACTGACAAAGAGCGAGTGCTCCTCTCGCTTGTCGGCCTTTTATAGGCACACCCAGCTCCCTCGTCACCTGATGGTCTCCTGTCATGTGACGCCACCAATTGGCACCCAGGAGAAGGGCTTCTGCTCACTCCTCCCCTGCCGCAACAGCATCCCAGGGTAAGTCCTAGGGCGCATTTTATTAGTTCTTGCATACCTTTAAAGATAGTTGCTCCAAAAAAAAATTAAGGAAAACTATATATTGCCATATGTTAAAAAAATTAATGAAAACTGTATATATTTCTGAATTCAATCATATAGTAAATCATATATTTCCGTTGTAATATAGAACTTACGACCTGGAGGGGTGAGTACTCCAAATGTGTATCTATCTATCTATCTATCTATCTATCTATCTATCTATCTATCTAT
>NC_059430.1:118688961-118723458 GCF_021028975.2 Sphaerodactylus townsendi
ATAGATAGATAGGATAGATAGATAGATAGATGGATACAGATAGATAGATACACACATTTGGAGTACTCACCCCTCCAGGTTTAAAAGCTCCTATATTACAACGGAAATATATGATTTACTATATGATTGAATTCAGAAATATATACAGTTTTCATTAATTTTTTTAACATATGGCAATATATAGTTTTCCTTAATTTTTTTTTGGAGCAACTATCTTTAAAGGTATGCAAGACCTACAAATGTCATAGGACTTCTACTCACACTCTTCTTGGATGTTGTTATAAGTAGGGAGGAGTGAGCAGAAGCCCTTCTCCTGGGTGCCAATTCGTGGCGTCACATCACAGGAGACCATCAGGTGACGAGGGAGCTGGGTGTGCCTATAAAAGGCCGACAAGCGAGAGGAGCACTCGCTCTTTGTCAGTGGATGGCCTATCTGTGTTGAAGGGCTGTAGATCCAGCAGCCGCGACCTCAGAAGCACTTGGTCATTAGGCCCTGGGGATCGGGTGGAAAATTAGGAGGGGTGGGGGCACAGAACAGGAGGGAAGCAGTTCGTGCTTGGAGGCTCACCAGATGAGTGGTGGGGCCCCCTTCAAAGGGCATGGTACTGTGTTTCTTTTCCTCCTTGTCCTGTCACCTTTTTTATTGCCACTTTTTCTCCTTCTGAGAACTGCAAGAAATTACCATTCAGTACTGCTTTTCTCCTTCATAGCCTATTGGACAAATTAGAAACCTACTTGTTTTTAATCTCTCTTAGGTTTAGAACTTTCCTCTCTCACCACCTCCATTTGGACTCAATTTTCTATATATTTTCTTGTTGAAAATAATGGCTGTGGTAAGGGTACATGCCTAGGCTGGACTAGATGTTCTGCTTTTAGTGTGGACAGTCCATTTCTTCAAACAATTTGTCCCACGCCCCACAGGTTATTTGTGAATTGTCCTGGCTTTTTGGGAGGTTGCCGTGACTGCCTTCTGGGGGCATTGGCAGTGCGGCAGCCTCCCAGGTATCGGCTGTAGGAGCACGTGTCTCCTTGGGGCTTGTTGTTTCCCACCCTGCCACAGGTGCAGGTGTTTCTCCCAAAAGTAGTGGGCACAGTGGGTGTGCAGGTACAGACAAACAAGGCAGTCAGCCTACCCCCCATCCCGGCTTACAAATACACTGGGCCACTCCTTCCACAATGTAAAGAGAAGGAAAAAATAGTTTCTCTGCCATATCCACATCTACCATTAGCAATCAGTTTATTCCTTAGCCATCCAAAGGTCCAAATATTTCTTGTTGATTTTTTGTGGGGGGGGGAGGAGGTGGGTTATATGTCCTGGCTGTTTAAAAAAAGCTTCTTCATTGTTGATCATTTCTAAATATACCTTGTGAACATCTTAAAGCCATTAAAGCTAACATATTCTTTGTGTAAATAAATTCAGCAAATATGTATGATAGTCAAAATCTGGAGAACATTGTTTGTGCCACAGGCAATATATATGATTTGCAATACTCACCAGTAAACCAGACAGAACACTCTATTTTAAAACAAACAAACAAACAAAAAACAGGTTTGTCCATGTTTCGTTATATGATTGAATTCAGAGCAGTTCAGTGAAAGGTCTCTAAGAACTTAAACTTTGCTGACTGGAGCCCCAACCTTCTCCCTTTGGTTTCCATCTTCTGAACTTTTCCCAGCTTTGCCATGCCCATTTTGAGATACACTGACCAGAACAGCACACAGTTTTCCAAATAAGCCCACACCATTGATCTATATAGAGGAATTATGATACACTGGCTGTTTTATTTTCAATCTCTTTCCTAGCAATCCCTAATATAGAGTTTGCCTTTTTCATTGCTATAGCACACTGGGCTGACACTTTCATTGAGCTGTCTGGTATCACCCTAAGACCATTTTTCCCTTGCAGTATCAGCTAGCTCAGACTGTATTAGCATATACTTGAAGTTGGGAGTTTTTATTTCAATGTGTAATATTGAAGAAGTGCTCCCGACTGAATCCTTTCTTGTTTCTGTTACATTGTTCCCCAGAAATCCAACTTGTGGGGGTATTCCTGGAGCTCTTCAGTCATCTTGGATTGTATTTTTTGTTTTTTAATTTAATCTTGACTAATTTTGTGTCATTTGCAAACCTGGTCACTATTCTGTTGACCTCTATTTCTAGATCATGAACAAATTAGTATCAACTTCAGTTCTAATAATTGTGAGACTCCCTGAGGCTTTTACAAGACCAAGTACATAATGTTTTCCAGCTCACCTTTATCTACAATTTGTTCACTTTCTCAACGAGCCCTAGCAGACTTGTGAGCAGAACTATTTACTTTTGACAAGCCATGTTAATTTTCCCACAGGTTTGTTGCTCCATGTGCCTAAAAGTTCTATCTTTTATTCAAGTGTCTACTAATTTGACTGGGATAGAAATTATACTGACTGGCCTGTAATGTCCTGGTTCTCCTCTTGATCTATTTTACAAATCTGGGGATGTTTCCCTCCTGAAAATAACAGCTGTGGAATGGGTAAATACCCCACACTTTCCACAGAGAAGAGAGAAAAGAGCTTCTCTGCCATCTCCCCATCTTTAATTAGCAATCAGTTTATTCCTCGGTCATCCAAAGATCCAAGTGTATCCTATTCACTTGGGAGAGTATTTATATGTCCTGGCTGTTGTTTTTTGGGGAAAAAAGCTTGTTCATCATTGATCATATGTAAATGTACCTTGTGAACAACCTAAAGCCATTGCTTGGAGAACCAACATATTCCTTGTTTTAATAACTTCAGTAACAATGTAAGATAATGAAAATCTGGAGAACATTGCATATGCCACAGACAATATTGGTAATACTCACTGAGAGACCAGGCCCATCATTCTATTTTAAAACAAAAAGAAAGAGGGATGTACATGTTTTGTTATATGATTGAATTCACAGCAGTTCAGTGGAAGGTCTCTAAGAAAAATTTTCCTGTCTTGAGCCCCAACTTCCTTCTACCTTTGGTTTCCCTTTTCTGAACTTTTTCCATCTGTGCCATGTCCATTTTGAGATACAGTTCGGGACGGAGGGAGAGGGAACTGCGTTCGAGCAAGACCTTCTCATGTGTGGTGCCCCCCACCCCACTGCAACTTTGCCACTGGATACAGTGAACAGCACAGAATACAGTTTCCAAATAACCCCACACCATTGATCTAGATAGAGGAATTATGATGAACTGGCTGTTTTATTTCCAGTTTCTTTCCTGGCAGTCCCTAACATAGACTTTGCCTTTTTCATTGCTATAGCACACTGGGATGAATCTTTCATTGAGCTATCGGTTATTACCCCCAAACCATTTTTCCCTCTCAATATCAGAATCTTAGACTGTATTAGTATATACCCGAAGATGGAAGTTTTTGTTACAATCTGCATCACTGTACCGTGCCCCCTACTGAACATTGTTTGCCACATTGTTCCCCACAAATCCAACTTGTGGGGATATTGCTGGAGCTCTTCAATCATCTTTGATTGTATTTTTTCCCTATTTCATCTTGACTAATTTTGTGTCATTTGCAAACCTGCCCACTATTCTGTTCATCTCTATTTCCAGATCATGAACAAATCAGTATCAACTTCAGACTCCCTGCGGCTTTTACAAGATCTAACAAATAAGGTTTTCCAGCTCACCTATATCTACAATTTGTTCACTTCCTCAACGAGCCCTAGTAGGCTTGTGACCAACACTATTTCCTTTTGCAGAAGACATGTTAATTTTCCCTCAACAGGCTTTGTTGCTCCATGTGCCTAAAAGTTCTGTCTTTCATTCAAGTGTCTACTAATTTGCCTGGGACAGAAATTATATTAACTAGCCCAGGAATAACCTAGTTCCCCTATGGACCTCTTTTGGAAAATTGGGGATGGTGTCTATATATCCAGGTACTCATATCAGTGATCCCTAGAAGCAGTAGAAGCATACTGGATGCTAATCTCATGGGTTCTTTTCCGCATCGGGCTGGCAACGGCACCCTGGGATCTGCAAAAACGCCATCCCCAGGGAGCCGTTCGCACAGGTGGCGCTGCCAAAATGCAGCAGCGCCGACCTGGCTCCCCTCCCCCTCCACCAGGGTGGCGTCAGGCTGCCTCCAAAAACCTCCCTCCTGGAGGGAGGTTTTTGGAACAATAGTGCATTCCCGGCGGCACGGTGTGAACGGCACCGCCGGGAATGCGCTGTTTTCCACGTCCCTCTCCCACTCACCTTGTCGACGTCATCGCCCTGCTGGCCTCCTAAGACCCTCCCTCGCTGTCCTCCGACCCCTGGAGGTCGGAGGGCAGCGTGGGCGGGTCTTAGGAGGCCAGCAGGGCGACAACGGCGACGAGGTGAGTGGGAGAGGGACGGGGAAGAGGCAGCTCCGTGCGGAGCCGCCTCTCCTGCGCCGGCGCTCAAGTGGGCCAAGCATACTCTCGTGCAATAATCGGCCCCCACCCCTCCACCGGCAGAATTCCTGCTGGTGGGGAAGCACCCTTTGGCCCATGCAGAAAGGGCCCCTGAGAAGTTTACAACTTTCCTCTGTCACCACCTCCACATGACTCAGTTCTACATATTTCCCTCTTGAAAATAACAGCTGTGCCATGGGTACATACCTCACACTTTCTACAATGAACAGAGAAGAGAGAAAAGAACTTCTCTTCCATCTCCACATCTTCCAGTAGCAATCAGTTTATCCCTTGGTCATCCAAAGGCCCAAGTGTTTCTTGTTGACTTTTTTTTGGGGGGGGGGGGGTATTTATATGTCCTGGCTGTTTTTTTAAAAAACAGCTTGTTCATTGTTGATCATTTTTAAATGTTCCTTGTGAGCAACCTAAAGCTGTTGTTTGGAGAACCAACATATTCCTCGTCTAAATTATTCAGTAAAAATGTATGATAGTCAAAATCTGAAAAACATTATATGTGCAACAGGCAATATACATGATTTGCAATACTCACCAGTAAACCAGACAGAACACTCTATTTTAAATAAAAAGACAGGGGTTTGTCCATGTTTTGTTACATGCTTGAATTATGAGCACATCAGTGAAAGGTCTCTAATAACTTGAACTGTCTGGAGCCCCAACCTCCTTCTCCCTTTTGTTGCCCTGTGGTGTTTTTCTCCCAGTGGCGTGCTCTTTTTGACATACAATAAACAGAACTGCATACACTATTCCAAATGAGGCTGTAGCATAGATCTCTATAGCGAAATTATGATACTGACAGTTTTATTTCCAATCTCTTTCCTGGCAATTCCTAGCACAGTGGCCCTTTCTGCACGGTGGAAAGGGTGCCTCTCCAAGGGCAGAAATTATGCTGGTGGAGGGGAAGGGGCCATTCGCATGGGAGTGTGCAATCGGCCCCTGCATGGGAGTCGCTTCTTGAGCTTCCCCCCCACTCACCTCGTCCTCCAGTGTCAGTCTGGAGGGCTGCAGGGCCCCACCCATGCTGCCCTCCGACCTCCAGGGGTCGGAGGACAGTGTGGGCGTGTCTCAGCAGCCCTCAAAACTGGTGCTGGAGTATGAGGTGAGTGGGGGGATGGGAAAGTGGTACCTTGGTGCTGTCCTGTTCGCACAGCGCTGAAGCGATGGCAGTGCTTTCCAAAAACATCCCTCGGGAAGGGAGGTGGAAAGTGGCACCTTCACACTGCTCGGGGCTGCATAGGACACACTGCTTGGGGCTGCATTGCAGCAGCATGCCTGAAGTAACAGAAAGCAACTCCCAGAGACTGGTGTTTTTCCGTTCCTAGGCCGCTGTTTTTGGCCCCATGCAGAAAGGGCCAGAGTTTGCCTTTTTCACTGTTATAGAACACTGGGCTGACACTTTCACTGAATTATCTGGTATGTCCCCAAGACCATTTTCCCTCTCAATATCAACAGCCTGTGACTGCATTGGTACATAATTGAAGTTGGGTGTTTTTGTTTCAATAAAAATAAAACCACAAGCTGAACTTTGTTTAGCCACACTGTTCCCCACAAATCCGTTCTGTGAGTATATCTCTGGAGTTCTTTGAGTTAACTTTGATTGCATTTTCCCCTATTTCATCTTGACTAATTTTAGGTCACTTGCAAACTCTGTTGCCCACTATTTTGTTCACCTCTCTTTCCAGGATCATGAACAAACAGTATCAACTTCAGTCATAGCAATCTTAGGTCATTTCCGCATCGCCACGCTAGGGGTTAATATGACGCCGACCCATCCCTCTTGGGACCGGGTTTCACATTAACGGTCTTGGTTATGGGGAAGATCATGCAGCTCTCCACACACACAGCTTCCACTTATCCCCCAAACGCCTCTCCTGGCATGTTGTGCAGGCTAGGGGACACTGCTCCCACCTGCCTATATGTGACAGCTCAGAAGTTTATGGAAGGGGGGCGTGTCCCCTGCCTCATGCAACATGTCTGAAGTTTATGGTTGACAAGGTACAGTGTTTGGGAAGTGGGGGCTTGTTGATCCCTTCTAGCCGCTGACGCTTTGTGGCTCTGCAGTTGTTGGAAGCTGTTGCCTCTGAAAACCTTTGTTTTGGGAGTTAGGTGTTGGGGTGAAACAAGGCCAAAGCTCCCCATGCGAAGATTCCCTAGGGATGTACTACAACTTTGCCATCCCTAGGTGCACTGTTATTGTCCCGTGCAGAAAGGGCCTCAGTGAGACTCTTTACCTCAAGAAAGTTCCCTGCGGCTTTTACATTCACAAGTGGCACCTGCTCATCTTACTGCTATACTCAGCCCACTTTCTCAAAGTATCCCTGAAAGTGTTCTGTAGGAGCATGAGCCTTTTCCTCATTTTGTAAGCCGTTTTGTTCTTCTCCCTGATAGGCTCTGTTGCTCCATGCCCCTAAAAGTGCCTTGTCTCTTTCGCTCCAGTTTCCTGCCGGTTCAAGCTTGGGATAGAAATTATACTAACTGGCCTGTAATAATCCTGGTTCCCCTCTGGACCATATTCAGGTTCTCGCATTTGTGAATCCTCAAGCAAAAACAGAATCCCTATAAGTCTCTAATCTCCCCTAGGAGATTTAGAGCTTTCTCTGTCTCACCCCGTCCTGCCTTGACTGGAAGTTCTGAGCCTCTTGGAGTGCTGAATAGGTTGTAGCATAAGTATATCTTGTACACTTTTCACAGTGAACAGAGAAGAGAGAAGTAGCTTCTCTCTGTTCTCAAGTGATTCTCATTAGTAATTCACTTTCTTGCCCCCTTTGTCAACCTAAAGTGTCCGGCAGCCTTTCTTGTTTACTTCCTTTTTGTGGGGGGGTATTTTGTAGGTTCCTAAGTTTGTTTTTTTTAAAAAAAAACAGGCCTCCTGGTTGCCAGATCTGTTTTTAAATGCAGTCTTGTGAGTGCAGTCCGGAAGCTATGGTTTGTTGAGGAACCAACATAATCAGCCCAGAGTATTCAGTGTGCATGAGCAGTCAATGATTCAGAGAAGATTGTATGTCACAAAGTCAAGGTTTACATTGCTTGTACATACTCAAATGAAACCAAACGGAAGTAGTCACTCTGTTTTGGAAGACAAAGTAGGGATTTGTCCATGCTTGAGCTGAGTGATTTTGAAGCAAAAGGTTCCCAAGTAACCCTAACTTTCCTCCTCTGCTTCTAGTTCCAATCTCCTTCTCCCTTTGGTTGCTCCCAAATGTATTTCTCCCAAAGTTCTCCCAAGCTGTTTTTGACATTACAAGTAGCTCTCCTTAGTCCACATTATTCCAAAATGAGGCTGCACCTAGAACCCTGCAGAGAAATTATGAGCACTGGTGGTTTTCTGTTCTGGTCTCCCTCCTGGCAATCCCTAACACAGAGTCAGCCTTGTCATTTATTGAGCCATTTGTTTTATTTTTCTAGTTTTATAAACGCTCCCCATCCTGTATGTTCTCATGAGCGGTGTACAACATAATAGCCATCATATACAAATACAAGCTGAGGAAACCTTTAAAGCTGCGGTTAACAGAGTCTAAGTGTACTTGTTTAAAAATGGTTCTGTGCCAAGTGTCTTCCGACAATTGTGTTTCCAAACCCTCTTTCAAGTGGTGGTAGTATGCAAATCCGTGAGTAACAGTTTCAGTGATGTGTGCTGTCATGGGAGGGGGCACTATCAACTGCTGGTACCTCCAAAGGCTCCTAGTGTGGAATGCTTCCTCCATCTTACAGGTTCTATGGAATTTGAGCATAAGGTCCCGCAGAGGCCTGGACAGTTGGTGGAAGAGCGTTCCATCAGGCTGGGGCCAGGGCTGTAGCTGGGCCCTGTCTGTGAGGAGGCCAGTTGTATCACTGAAATAGGGACCACTAGTAAATTGGCCTCCTCAGCCTGATGTAAGAGGTCAGATTGGGACATGAGGGGTGATGCGGTCCCGAAGATACAAAGGTCCCAGGCCACGTAAGGCCTTAAAGGTCAGCACCAACACCTTGAAGATGATTCCAAACTCTACTGGGAGTCAGTGCAGCTGGTGCAGCACAGGCTGGATATGATCCCAGATGGCACTGCCTGTGAGCAGGCATGCAGCTGCATTTTGGACCAGTTTTAGCTTCCAAATCAAATCCATAGCAAGGCCCATGTAGAGCGAAGCTACAATAGTTCAGAATCTGGAGATGACCGTAAGGGATCACTGTGGCCAGGTCTGGTCTGGGGAGGAGAAAGGGGGCCAGCCTGGCCTGATGATAGGTGGAAAAAAGCAACCTGGTTATATATGGGCCACCCAGTCTCCATTGATAGAGATTTTAATCCAGGTAATCCCCAGGCTTGTGTACAGAGGGGGGGTCGGTGCCAATGTGTGACCCCCTCCCACACTGGCGGCTGGAACATCTTCCTCTCCCCTTCGCTGCTCCAGCGCTAGAGGTGATCTCCATCTTCGGGATGGATCTAGTTTTAACTCGTTCTGTCGCAACCAACCAGCGACCGCCTCCAAACAATGCTGTAGAGCTGCCGGGGGGGTATGCTCCCCCCTCCATCAACACGAATGAGCTGAGTGTCATCCGTGATATTGGTGACAAGACAGCCTAAAACCTCGTACCAGCTGAGCAAGGGGTCGCATGTAGATATTAAATAACAGCGGGGATACACGTTCTCTGGGGTACACCGCACGAAGCTGGCACTTCTGGGAGGGGTTCATCCCCGCACTTTCACTGGCTGATTCCGGCCCCGGAGAAATGAGGCAATCCATTGAAGGACAGTGCCCCTTTACTTCGGAGGCGGGCCAGGTGGTGGTCTGCTAAAAGGTCATGGTCGACCATCGCCATCAAACGCCAGTGTAAGATCTAACAATACCAGCAGTGGCCACACCACTCTGGTCAAGCTGCATAACGGATGCATATCAGTGACGGGGTGACAAGAATAGTCTCCGTCTCCATTCCCAGCACGGAAGTCGGACTGGAAGGGGTCGAACGCCAATGCATCATTCAGGAACCTTTGAAGCTGCTCTAACATCGACTCTCTCAATTACCTTCCCCAGAAACAAAAGCTTCGCGACGGGGCGGTACTTGGCCAGCTCCCCCGGATCTAACGACGGTCTTTCTACGAGTGGGTGGACCACTGCCTCCTTCCAGCCTATCATCTGGAAAGACTCCCTGCTCAAGGGGAGTTATTGATGATAATTATCAGATGGGGCCGAATTCACGCTCGGTAGGCTTCTACCCAGCCAAGATGGGCACGGATCCAGAGGACAGGTAGTAGGTCTAACAGTAGCCAGTGGTCCTGTCGACAGCGGCCTCACAGATAAGGAAAACTAATAAATAAGGGTTTGAAGACGGGTAGGGAGTCTCGAGCCCACTAACTGTAGCCAACGTAGGTGGAAGGTCATGGCGGAGCTTATGCAACCTTATCCGCAAAAAAGCCTTGTATTAAGGCCTCAAGGAAGCTGATATCCAATTGGGAATTTGATGACCTCTCTGACAGGGAGGCACAGCGGACCGAATTATATGGAAACAGTTGAGCTGGGCGGGAGCTAGCGGACGCCAGGGAGGAGAAGAAGAAAACTCCTCTTCGGCTCTCTTCATTTCCATCTCATAGGCTTTCATAAGCCCCTATAAGATACCACAAGGCAGCTTCGTCGCAAGATTTCCTCCATACTCTGCTCTAGTCGCCTAAGACCCCATTTCATCTGGACACAACTCCTCCGTAGAGGCCATCACGGGTGCTTGGAGGGGCGGGGGCGTAGAGGATGCCGGGGGGCAACAGTCATCGATGGTATCGGAGAGCCGCCATAGCTCACTGGACTGGTTATTTCTACGTTGAACTATCTGGTATGACCTTCTAAGACCATTTTTCCTCTCAATATCAGCAAGTTCAGACTGCATTAGCATATTCTTGAAGCTGGGAGTTTTTGTTTCAATGTGCATTGATGTACAGTGCCCCAAGCTGAACTTTGTTTCACTACCTTGGTAAAATCAAATCTAAATTGTGAGGATATATTGCTGGAGCTCTTCAGTCATCTTGGATTGCATTTTTCCCTATTTCCCCATCTTGACTAATTTTGTGCCACTTGAAAACCCGCCCACTATTCTTCTGACCTCTATTTCGAGATCATGGAACAAATTAGTATCAACTTCAACCTAATTCCAGTGAGACTCCCACCCTATGAGATTCTCTGTATGCGTTTACAAGACCAAGTATTACAATGTATTTCAGCTCACCTGTATCTATAATTTGTTAACTTTCTTCAAAGGTCTCCTTCCTCGCATTACCCAAAATACCGCATTTTCAAACCACTGCACAACAGTTTGCAAGTGGATTTTGCTATTCAAGACAGCTTTAAAGAGCACCGAAAGCAGTTTGAAAGTGCAATACTCTGCATGCGATCACCGAGCCAAAGATTCCTAAAGGTCTTGTGAGAAGCACTATTTTTTTTTTGTGAAGCTACGGTCAAGCTTCTCACGGAGACGGTGAGGCTGCCAGGTTGGGGCCGTGATTTTGCGCCGACCCGACGACGCTGGGACTGTCCACATGGACGGTCCTGGAAAGAGCCAGGATGCTGGTGCCGCGGAGCACTGGCGCCTCGCCGGGACTTGGCGAGTCCCTCGCCTCCGCACACGCCGCTGGAGGCCTGGGGACACGCCCCCTGGCCCTGCGCACCTGCTCCAGCGGCGACGCACAGGAGGCCCGGGGACAAGGTAAGTGCCGGGAGGGAGTGCCGGGAGGGAGTGCCGGGAGGGAGTCGGGGAGGGAGTGCCGGGAGGGAGTGCTGGGAGGGAGTGCTGGGAGGGAGTGGGGGGAGGCATCTTGAAGCCGCTGCCGTTCGCTCAGCAGCAGCTTCAAGGTGGCGTTTCCCCAACAAGTACACTTCTAAGCGCACTGGGGAAACGCCGGCTTCACGGCGGTCGGCAGCGCAAAGGTGGCGCGGCTGCGATGCAGCTGTGCCCCCTGTGCGAATGGCGGCCTGGGGACGGCGTTTTTGCCTTCCCCATGCCGCCATATTCCACCCGTGCGGAAACGGCCCGTGTTAATTTCCCCTTAGCAGGCTTTGTTTCTTCATTTGCCTAAAAATTCCGTGTTTCATTCAAGTTTCCATTAATTTGCTTGGGATAGAAATTACACTAACTGTCTCCTCTGGACCTTTTTTTTTTCTTTTCAAAAAAGGGGATAAGTTCCATATCCAGGTTGTCACATTTGTTATCCTACAAGCACTGGATACCTACTGGTTTTTAATTTCCCTGAGAGGTTTAGAACTTTTCTTTCTCCCCACCTCCATTTTACTCAGTTCTGCATATTTTCATCCTGAAAATAGCAGCTGTGACATGGGTACATACCCCTCACTGTTCACAGGGACCAGAGAAGAGCTTTTCTGCTATCTCCCCATCTTCCATTACCAATCAGTTAATTTCTTGGTCATCCAAAGGTCCAAGTGTGCCTTGTTGACTTTTTTTTTTTTTTGTGGGGTGGGGAAACAATGCATGATAGTCAAAATCTGGAGAACATTGTATAAGCCACAGGCAATAGACATGATTTGCAATACTCACCAAAAGATCCCCAACATTCTATTTTAAAACAAAAAAGACTGGGTTTTGTCCATGTTTTGTTATATAATTAAATTCAGAGCAGTTCAGTGAAAAGTCTCTAAGAACTTAGCTGTCTGGAGCCCCAATGTTCTCCCTTTGGTTTCCATCTTCTGAACTTTTCCCAGCTTTGCCATGCCCTTTTTTAGATACAATGAACAGAACAGCACACAGTTTTCCAAATAAACCCACACCGTAGATCTGTATAGAGGAATTATGATATACTGGCTGTTTTATTCCCAATATCTTTCCTAGCAAACCCTAACATAGGCTCATTCCGCACATGCAGAATAATGCACTTTCAAACTGCTTTCAGTGCTCTTTGAAGCTGTGCGGAATAGCAAAATCCACTTGCAAACAGTTGTGAAAGTGGTTTGAAAACACATTATTTTGCGTGTGCAAAAGGGGTCATAGAGTTTGCCTTTTTCATTGCTACAGCACACTGGGCTGACACTGTCATTGAGCTATCTGGTATGATCCCAAGATCATTTTTCCCTCTCAGTGTGTCAGCAAACTCAGCATTAGAATGTATTTGAAGTTGGAAGTTTTTGTTGCAATGTGCATCGCTGTACAGTGCCCCCTACTGAATTTTGTTTGCCATATTATTCCCCACAAATCCAACTTGTGGGGATATTCGTGGAGCTCTTCAGTCATCTTGGATTGTATTTTTTTCCTATTTCATCTTGACTAATTTTGTGTCACTTGCAAACCTGGCCACTGTTCTGTTCACCTCTGTTTCCAGATCATGAACAATTTAGTATCAACTTCAGTCCTAATCCTTGTGTGACTCCCACTTTATGAGACTCCCTCAGGTTTCTTTACAAGACCGGGTACATAATGTTTTAATGCACGTGGAATCTTGGAAAGTTTACTTGTGAGTAAGCCTCCGTGGAGGGTAAGTTTGTAGATCGTGGGAAGGAAGGGAAGGCTGGGATCATCCCCAGCCAGGGCTGTCGCTGCTTGCTAACTCCTGGACAGGCAAACTTCCAGGGACATTTGGGGGTAGATTCTCAGAAGCTGGGACTTGTGGGACCAGGGCAGGGGGCCATGCTCAGTAATGGCTGTTGAGCCCATCCTCCATGCCAGACATGGAGGTCTGTTATTATTTTTTAAGAATTCAAAATGTCCAAAATGTGTTCTTTACATAAATAAAATATAATTTTGGGTGCTGTGTGGTTTCCGGGCTGTGTGGCCGTGTTCTAGCAGCATTCTCTCCTGACGTTTCGCCTGCATCTGTGGCTGGCATCTTCAGAGGATCAGTGATTCCGGCCGTGAAAGCCTTCGACAAAATATAATTTTCTCTGTAGCACTTCAGGGATTTTATAAACACACTATAATTGTTTATACAAAGCGTAAAGGTAAAAATATATATATACAGTGTTATCTTCATTTTAAATGTCAAAAAATATTTGCGACTCCAAAGTGTTTTCTTTTCCATGGAAAATGCGTCCAAATGGCTCTGTGGGTGTTAAAGGTTGCCGACCCCCGGGTTAGATCAACCATCACACATTTGTGTTCCTTAAGAGTAATGGGTATGCCCATGCCGAATGGGAAAAGCTTGAGACATAGAGCATGTATTATTACAAAGCTCTTATTGCAGTACCATTTGATTGCAATAGATCATACTAGCGCAAGCAAATACCCCAGGAAAATCAAAGCAGTTCTATACTTTTTGAACTTTCCTTGGAAATAACATGGAATGTGACCAAATTTTGTCTGAGAACAAGTATCCTACACAACTAGAAGGTTAACAAGGCTGGATTCTAATTCTATAATCAAACTCATTGTTTGATCCTAGTGTTATATAGCATTTTTCTAGATTTTAATTAATGTATCGGGTTTTAGATGGAAATAAATGGAATTGAACTGCCGCAATGGAGAGGTATTTGTTTTTAATTTTCCCTGTTGGTCTAGACTGTCATCTCCTGCCACCTTAATTTGACTGATGCTTTTTTTTCAGATTTCCTTCCTGAAGATAGTGTCTGTTGCCTGCTTATATGCCTCATATTTTCCACAGTAAACAGAGGGTGGGGGGAGCTTCTTTGCCATCTCTCCATTTTGCTTTAGCCATCCATTTATTTCTTGTTCATCCAAAGGCCCAACTGTTTCTTGCTGGCTACTCTTTTATTATTACTACTATTATTATTTGTATGTCCTGATGCTGGGTTTTGTTTTAGTTTTTTTTTTCATTGCTGGCAATTTGTAAGCTGCTGTCCCTTTTTTAAAAAGTTGCTTCTGAGAAGCCTAAAGCATTTGTTTGGAAATACAACATATTACATTTCTAAATAATTAAATAACTATATATGAGTGTCATGATCTGGAAGGACATTGTGGCTCATACAGACAATATACATGACTTGCAATACTCACCAACAATCCTGTGGTTCCCTGTATTACAACAGAAAGACAGCATTTTGTTTCTGCTTTGTCATATATGTGAATGCAAGGCAGCTAGAAAGATCTCTTAGAGCTTAAACTCGGCTGCTTGGAGCCCTAACCCTCCTCCTCCCTTTGGGCCATCTTTTATCACTGACTCCTATTACTATTCTGAAAGTCAGCCTTAGGCTAAAAGAGGCATGATCCTGCTTTCAGGCTTACAGTATTAAATGTTATCATAAAGGACTCGCATCAACATGGAAAACAAATCAGAAGGGATGAGCATTAACATGACACATATCAGTGACAGAAAAATCATGAAGGGTCTTGGAACAATATTATTGTGTATTTTGAACGGGACAGAACATGTATATGCTGTATTAACTTCTATCACAAAGGACTCCTTCTGCACTTTTCTTAAAAGCAATTGGTAATGGTTTAACAATTTTGTGATTCTATAGAATTGTTGCTCAGTTATGCTTGGCAATCTCCTTTTTAGGACAGGAAACCAGGAAAAGTCTTGCTTTCAGGTGCAAACATTGGTTGAGCGTGGCACATTTTCAAAGATGGCAACCAACGGAGCAAATATTAGCTTAGGGTCTCAGAGGCCGTTTCCGCACGGCCCAAATATGACGCCTTAGGGACGGCAAAAATGCCGTCCTTAAGGCGCCATTCGCACAGGCAGCGCTGCTGAAACGCAGCAGCGCCGACCTGGCTTCCCTCTACCTCCCCCAGGGCGGCGTCAGGCCGCCCCAAAAAACCTCCCTCCTGGAGGGAGGTTTTTGAAGAACAGCATGTTCCCGCCGGCGCGATGCAAACAGCACCGCTGGGAACACACTGGTTTCCCCTTTGTCCCCACCTCACCTCGTTGTCCTGCGTTGCTCTGCCGAACTGCTGAGACCCTCCCTCGCTGTCCTCTGACCCCTGGAGGGCGGGTCTTAGTAGTCCAGCAGGGCGACGCAGGACGACGAGGTGAGTGTGGGAGGGACAGAGAAGAGGCGGCTCCGTGTGGAGCCGCCTCTCCCACGCCAGCCTCTGCGGGGGCCGCTCACACGCTCCCGTGTGAACGGCCCCCACCCCTCCACCGGCAGGATTCCTGCCGGTGCAGGGGCGCCCTTTCCGCAGTGCGGAAAGGGCCAGAGCTCCAGAAGGCCAGAGAGAAATGAGAATACTGATAAAGCTTTCATCAGCTTAAGCCAGTCATTTTCTGGCAAGTGAAAGTATTTAAGAGAAGACAATGCATCTAGCCATGTTCTGTTATTCTTCAATGCTAGTCTTGGAGATTTGGGTGCAACAAATACTGGATCCCCCACCAAAACCCTCCGCTTTCCACCCACCCTCAAGCAGCCTTTTTCAACATTCTCCCACCCCAAAACAAATTCATAACTCCCACATGAATTCTTAAAAACTCTATGCCCTCCACCCTCCCACCAACCCACACAACCCCATTCCCCCCCCACCCCCACAAGCCTTCTATGCTCACTGGAGTAACATTGGGAGGGAGGGTTGCTCTGACCATGGTAAAGCACACTATATGGGGAAATGCTTGCTCGCTTCCCTCCTCTTTCATAGGGGCCATTCCATCTCTCCCTGCAACTTGTTTTGTTGCTAGTACATTTAAAAAAATAAACCTGACAGAAAAGTTCTACTAAAAATAAAAAATAACATTACCGGTAAATTAAATAAATAAAAAACATCTCCCCAGAGCACAGTTTACCAAAATAAAACACCACCCAAACAATCTAAACCAAGTTTGCAAACCTACCAGTCACTGTCAGCATGGTTATAAACATGAAAAAACACCCCTACTTTCTAAGAGCATTTGGTGCACACCACAATGAGTGCTGCAGAGACCTTGGTGTTCATGGACATCAAACTGGACATCCTTGGCTTAGGACATATCTAGCATTATTGTGAACAGATGGTAATAACTGGGAAGCAACCAAATCATTAGGATAAATGGGTTAGCATGGCATACTGAACTAAGTCATGAAGAAGGCTAAGAGTGATTTATGGCATGGAGACAGGAGTGATATGAGGTGGAAAATTTAAATTTCAGATTCGAATTTTGGTAAAAGGAAGTGCTCTGACATGAAGTGGAAGGGTTGGAGAAGCTGACCTGTGACCTGGATGTGCCATTGGAGGATCGATTATCACATCCCCCAGAGCTTCCTCCCTGAACTCTGCCATTCTCAGGCTGTTATCAATCCAAACTGAGTTATCAATCCAAACTGACATTTACATTTTCTAAGTGTTTTAAGTAAAATCGTCTAAAAGTGTTTGATTAAATTAAACACTTTTTAAAAAATGACTTAATGAAGACAGATTTTGAAAATCTGGAAAGGACCATCTGGTTTCCGTTATGAACATTATAGGTCAGAGATAATATACAGGATGTTTAATACTCACTTTACTACTGCAACTGGAACACTGGATTACAAAAAAAGAGAGATGTTCTGTCATGTTTTAGAAAAGGTCAAACATATATTTATTGTTTTTGTTCCATCTGCAGGGAATAACACGTATTCTCTTAAGCAGACTCAAACCATAATGGTAACAGAACTGGGAAAAGGTGATTAGATTTCTACCTAAATTTGGTACGTTTACCTAGCAGGAGTAAAGGAACAGCAGTCAAGGAGTGTCTTAAAGGCGTCTTGCATTATCATACTGCACTCTTCATCTACTTTCATTGCATTTTACTGTGCGGAATAGCAAAATCTACTTGCAAACAACTGTGAAAGTGGATTGAAAGTGCATTATTCTACATTTGTGGAAGGGGTCAGAAACATGAAAACAAAAATCACTCCCTACTTTCTAAAGGCATTTGGTGCACAACAGGATGAGTGCTGCAAGGACCTTGGTGTTCAGAGGCACCAAAATGGAGACCCTTGGCTTAGGCCATATCTAGCATTCAGCAGGAATAGGGAAGATTGCTTGAACAGGTGGAAATAATTGGAAAGCAACCAAATCATTAGAAAAAAGGGTTAGCACTGCATACTGTTGTGGAGATGGGCCAGAATGTCTATAAATTGTATTTAATCAAGGAATATGGAAGTTCATATGAACCAAAGATCCTAAGAATCAAAATGGGTGCTTCTGTATAAGTGACTAGAAGCCTGCATGTTTGCAGCAGGTCAAAGGAATGTTAGAAGCTTGTTGGTGACTATGCAGGCAAGCAAAGATAACATCTTTAGGATCTTGTCACTAAAGGGCCAACGTGACATCAGACATATGCATTTTATGTCTTTGTTTTGTCAGAAATAGCTACATGAATGTGATTAGTTAAATTAAAAAGTGTTTTTCTATATAGTTAAATGAACACAGAAATGATAATGAGAGATTCACATATATTAGTATTTCACTATAATTCTATTGTTTTAGAATCATCGTATAAATCTTTTAAATGTTTTAACATTTCAAACTTGGGGGAAAAGGGAAGTTTTATGATCCTAAGGAATGTCAGAATGCTGCATACCTTAAGGACATATCTCTCTCTGGGAGAAAACTAAGAAAACAGGTTTTTCTTGGAGGCAGAAGCTAGTTTTATTGCAGCCCTTTGCATATGGGTAGAGGTATATGAGCTAACAGCATGCAGCGTTTGAGTAACAGAAGGAATGTGACACGTAGAATAAGAGGCTGTCTTCATGTGACAGGGAGACAGATCTATCCAATGGGATTTTGAAAGTACATGCTTGTAGCACGTGAAAGGGGTATGGATTATGTACGTAAATCTTATGATGATGATTGTGTGACATCTGTATTTTGTGTCTATAAAAATTGGTCCCTTTGTATGAAGGGTGTGCCTCTTACTTAAGGGGACACCCTGGTGAGATACTTATGCTGTCCAGTAAACTTATCTTCTGTTTCAAAACTGCTTCTTGGGTGGTTTCTAACTTTAAGTTTTTCTTTAAACTAATTCAGCTGTGTAGGACCAGAGACGCGGTCCTGGCCCCACACTGTAATAACCAATGTAGAAGCATATGAGGGTTTTATGGCATGGAGGGAGGAGTGATATGAGATGGGAAATTTAAAATTCAGATTTGAATTTTGATAAGATGAAGCACTCTGACAGGAAGTGGAAATGTTGGAGAAGATGACCTGCGATCTGGATGTGACCTTGCAAGACCGGCTATCACATCCCCCTGAGCTATACCCTAAATTCTGTTCTTCCTAGGCTGCAAACTGACGTCTTCAGAAATTCCGCATTCCGGAGTCATCAACCCAAGGCGACATTAAAATGTTCTACACATTTTAAATAAACAGGACTAAAAATATTTTGAAATAAATAAATAATAACCAAATGACTTAATAATCTAGTCAGATTTTCAAAATATATAAAATGTGCTGTACTCACCTCATCATTGGAATCCTGTTTTACAAAAAAAAAATTCTGTCATTTTTAAAAATCTCCTACATATATTCATTGCTGTTCTTTTGTCCACAGGGAATTACACTTGTTCTGTTAAGCAGACCCAAACCATAAGGTTCACATCAATCCAATGCAACATTAAAATGTTCTACACTTTTTAAATGAACAGGTCTAAAAATGTTTTGAAATAAATAAACAATAACCAAATCACTGAATAATGAAGTCAGATTTTCAAAATCTGGCAAGGGCTTCTAGTAGCCATTATGAACATTTCAGATCAGAAACAATATACAAGTTGTTCAGTACTCACCTCATCTTTGGTATCCTGGTTTACAAAAAAAAAGACATTCTGTCATTTTTTTAAAAAAAAATCTCCTACATATGGTTGTGGTGGTGGTTTTCTCGAAATTGGTGGTTATGGGGATTCATGGTGGATCTTGTTCCCTAATCTGTTGCCTTCAGACAGTGGCTGGCATCTTCAGAGATGTATCACAGGAAGTCTGTTAAGACTTCCCTCTGTGATACACCTCTGAAGATGCCAGCCACAGATGCAGCCGAAACGTTAGGAATAAGATCCACCAGAACACAGCCACACAGCCTGGAACACCCACCACAACCGGTTGAATCCGGCCATGAAAGCCTTCGACAATACTCCTACATATATTTATGGTTGTTCTTTTGTCTACAGGGAACTACACTTGTGTTAAGCAGATCCAAAGCATAAGGATCGCAGAACTGGGAAAAAAGAGATTAGATTTCTACCTAATTTCCATTCATTTACCAAGCAGAGGGAAAACCACAACAGTTGAGGATAGTCCTAAAAGAGACATGCTTTATCGCTAAGCCAACTTGCAGCAAGTGAAGGTTCTTATCTTATGTATGCCATTTCACACGGGTTCTCCTTTCCATGATGCATTTTTGTTTTAATAATTTCTTAATTCTTTCAGTTTTGAAGCTTGTTTTCATGACTTTTTATTATTCACAATCTTGGTGACCCCCATGTGTAATGAAGAGCCTTAGGAAAAATGTAGAGCAGCAATCTTATGGTGGGGCAGAAGACCCAAAGGGCTTTGGGAAATAGAACCACTTTTGGTTCCCAAGAGACTGTAAAATCTGGTGCATCAGATGAGACTTCGGCCCATTATGCTCGCAGTGCTCCCCTGCACTCTCCTTTGGGCAGAACATTCAATACAGGTTTCCCCCAAAGATATGCTCAGAGCACCTTTTTGCAGCTCAAGGCATTTTTTTTAAAGGCTCTAATGTGCACCTTTTTTCCTTGAGGCTAACTTTAGCCTGAAGGGTCTGCTATCTCAGCACATGCAGAATAATGCACTTTCAAAACTGCTTTCTAGTGCTCTTTGAAGTTGTGCGGAATGGCAAAATCCACTTGCAAACAGTCAGGAAAGTGGTTTGAAAACGCATTATTTTGCAGATGCATGAAGGGGCCTTATATTTCCGTTAACAGTGTTAGCCCCTTTGATAAATAAGGTTTTTTTAACCACACCGTGTCTAGTGTATGTACTGGATTACAGTGCTATCTTTAATTGGTTTCATTATTTTATCTATGTTGTATTTTAATATTTGTATGAATATTTTCTTTTCTTTTATGGGACACCATGGCTGTATGCTATTTATAGAGATTATTTTGCTGTTCATTGTATGTGTTATAATTCCATTTTAAAAGTACCTGAATTATGCCTATTAAAGGTCAAGCAGTAACAGTATTTATTGTTTTTTGTTTCGGCCTGCAACAACACATGTCTCTGTTAAGCAGACCTTTAAACTATAAACTGCTACAGAACTGGGAAAAGATTATTTGACTTCTACATGGAGTCAGTACATCTACCTAGCAGGGGAAAAGAACAACAGTTGAGGGGAGTACTAAAGAAGTCCTGCATTATCATTGTGTTACTGCAGCAGGTGAAGATGTTAATGTTTGATATTTTCTCACTGCTCCTCCTTTCCATCCTGTGTTCTGTTTTAATCTTTTCTTAATTCTGTCTTGAAACTAGTTTTTTATGACTTTTATTGCTGACAACCTGGTGATTTTCATATGCAATGAAGAGCCATAGGAAAAATTGGTAGAGCAGCAATCCTGAGATTGTCTCTGTTGCTCTGAGGTTGTCTGGATGTCTGAATTTTTTTTCGGGTAATCATATGTTCTTGTTTTGTCAGTTTTGTTCCTCCTCTTGTGTGCTCCAGTTCTTTAAATTCCTTGTTGCTAGCACTGACTGTCTTACTTGTTGGAATGTCTCTTATCAATTGTCTTTTTGAATTTAATATGAAACATGAGTGCCTTTCCTTGCCTCAAAAGATTGTATTTTTCTCTAGCTGTCTATGGCCCTTTCCGCATGGGCCATAAACGGCGCTTGCTGACAAAAGTAAAAAACGCCGCCCCCAGGGAGCTGCTCTTCGCGACAGGCGTGTGCTGCTAAAATCGCAGCAGCGCTGACCTGGCTCCCCTCCCCCTCCCCCAGGTGGAAACATTATCTAAAAAAACCTCCCTCCTGGAGGGAGGTTTTTGGAACAACAGTGTATTCTGGGCGGCGCGGTGTAAATGGCACCGCTTAGAATGGGTAAGCAGTTATCTGTCCCTCTCCTTATTCTTCATCTCGCCGTTGTTATCGCTCTGTTGGCTTCCTAAGCCCCTCCCTTGCTGGGTCCTCCCACCCCTGGAGGTCAGAGGGCAGCGCGGGCAACCATCGGGTCTTAGGGAGGCTGGGCAGGCTGGCTGATAGCGACGAGGAAAGTGGGAGAGGGACGGGGAAGCAGGCAGTTCGCAGGGTGGAGCAGCCTCTCCAGCGCCGTTCTCTGCTGGGGCCGCCAAGACACTCGCGTGCTAACAACCTCATCTCCCTCCACCGGGCAGAAATTCCTGCCGGTGGGGAAGCACCCTTTGGCCCATGCAGAAAGGGCCTGAAATTAGGCAACATTGGTATGCTTGAGGGACAGCATAACTCCTTCTGTGCCCATTTGTATAAGAAATGAAGGGAAAAAACCCAAAGGAAAAGGAAGGGGTGTCTGCCATAAAAACAAAGGGAAATGACCATGAAATACACTTAAGTTGTTATCATTCCAAAATTGAAACTGAGAAACCCAAGTGTGAATCCCCATTCTGCTGCAGGAGTTTGGCCTGTGGCCAATCACAAACTCTCAGTCTAAGTTATCTCCCAGGGTGACTGCAAAGGTACAATGGAGGTGAGGATCTCTATTAAGCAGAAAGATGTGGTCCAAGTAAAAAAAAAATTGGAAAAAGTGAAACAAACCCAACCCTGTCCAAAACCATACAAAACAGTCCAGTAATGAAACAGTCCCTTTTAGAATCAACAAAAACAAATAAATAAAAAGACAAAACCCCATCAGCACAAGACTAGCCTCCTTTACGGCTCTGGCCCCAGCCTGGTGGGAATACCTTACCCACATCAGTCCTGGGTCTCATGGATTCATGAAGTTCTGTGGGCCTGTGGTGACAGAATTATTCCACTGGGCCTCTGGAGAGGCTGGGTCAGCTGTTCTACTGCCCCGCACTGGAAACTCTGTCGAATTTCCATCTTTGTTATCCGGGTTGGGCCTGCTGTGACTCCATCTGGGCCCACCTGTTCCCTCCCTTTCTTCTTTCCTCTTTTCCCTTGCTTTTAGCCTTAGGAACGGGCGCCTGTTTGAACTATTTTATAATGGGTTGGAATGGTTTGGATTGTTTTAATTATATGTAATTCAAGGGCCGGAGCTTTAAATGTTTACGCTTATGTTGCTTGGAGTTGCTGTTAATAAATAGCTAATATATGTTGTTGAGCTAATTCTGAATTCCTTCAAAGAGGCGTACCCATAAATCTAAAATATAAATAAAATAAATAAAATAAATAAATTATCTAGAAACCATGGTGAAAACAACTATCTTAGACCCAGAGAAAATCTACTCTATGCTGGCGCAGGGATTTGTGGCAGCAGCCGTGCAATCAATAACCAAGCTTCTGAATGTTGGCACTACAGTGGCTGGCCACCAGGATAAATTCTACAGTGCTGATGGCATGGATACTACCACACCCTTTCCACCACATCCAATGTCATTTCATTCCCCCCCCACCAGCTTTTCGATAGCACAGGAACAGTTTCAGTCTGGGAGCTCTATTATATTCAGTCAAAATCAAGTCCTTCTGTGTTGTTAGAATAATATTCCATTATTTGTAAAATAAATACTTTAGATTAAATCACTGTCAGCTTTGTGCCATGAACATGAAACCGCCAACTTTCTAAGAGTATTTGGTGCACACAAGGATGAGTGCTCCAGGGATCTTGGTGTTCATGTGCACCAAACCTTGGCTTAGGCCATATCTAGCATTTATCAGGATAAGGTGGGTTTCTTGAATAGGTAGGAACAATTAGAAAGCACCCAAACCATTAGGATAAATGGGTTAGCATGGCATCCTGAACTAAGCCATGTTAGCCATGTGTTAGCCATGAAGGAACCTAAGAGTGATTTGAGACATGGAGGGAGAAGTGATATGAGATGGAAAAATTTTAGATGCAGATTTGAATTTTGGTCAGACAGGAAGTGGAAGGTTTGGAGAAGCTTACCTGTGACCTGGATGTCACATTGCAGGAACAGCTATCACATTCCCCTGAGCCCCTTCCCCAAACTCTTCCCTTCTCAGGTTGCAGAAGCTTGTCTTCAGAAATTCCCCATTCCAGAGTTATCAACCCAAGACAACACTTAACTGTTCTAAGAGTGTTAAGTAAACAGGTCTAAAAGTGATTTAAATAAATGAAACACTTTAAAGAAAATGACTTAGTAATGAAGACAGATTTTCAAAATCTGAAAAGGATCATCTGGTTTCCATTATGAACATTACAGATCAGAGACAATATACAGGATGTGCAGTACTCACCTCACCTTTGGGATCGGAACACTGGATTACAAAAAAAATGTTCTGTCATGTTGTAGAAAATCTCAAACACATATTTATTTTTTTTGTTTCATCTGCAGGGAACAACATGTGTTCTGTTAAGCAGACTCAAACCATAAATGTGTTCTGTTAAGCAGACTCAAACCTTAAATCTACCTTTAAGGGAGAATCTGGGCTCTCTAGTTGAAAATTGATGCTATTTTGGGGAAGGGATCCACCCACAAACACCATCACTTTCAATATGTTTAAAACTAGGGAGCTCAGATTCATCTTAAAGGGAGACTCTGGGCTCCCTAGTTTAAACAACATTGAAAGTGATGCTATTTCGGGGTGGGGTGGGGGAATCCACCTAGAAACAGCATCATTTTTAACATTGTTTAGACTAGAGATTCCAGATTCTCCTTTTAAACCCACCTCAAAGAGAGACTCTGGGCTCCCTATTTTAAACAACATGTTTCAGGGTGGATTCCCCCCCCCCCATTCCCCCCCCATAGCATCACTTTTAATGTTGTTTAGACTAGAGAACCTAGATTCTCCTTTTAAATCCACCTTAAAGGGAGAATCTGGGCTCCCTAGTTTAAACATTGAACATAATGCTGTTTTAGGGTACACCCCCAACTCAAACAGCATCACTTTCAATGTTGGTTGTTGTGGGTTTTCCAGGCTGCGTGGCTGTGATCTGGTAGATCTTGTTTGTAATGTTTCATCTGCATCTGTGGCTGGCATCTTCAAGAGGTGTATCACAGAGGCCCTTTCTGCACGGGCCATTTATGGCGTCCTGGGGACGGCAAAAACACTGTCCCCAGGGAATCGTTCGCACAGGCGGCGCTGCTAAAACACAGCAGCACCGACCTTGGCTCCCTCCTCCCACCGGCCAGGTTGGCATCAGGGTCAGCCTTCCAAAAACCTCCCTCCTAGAGGGAGGTTTTGAAAAAAACAGCTGCGTTCTCGCCCGGCATGGAGTGCGAACGCACCATCGGGAACATCGCTTCATTTTCCTCGTCCCTCTCCCACTCACCCTGCGTCACCTTCATTGCTCTACTGGACTGTTGAGACACTCCTCTGCTGTCCTCCGACCCCTGGAGGTCGGAGGGCAGTGGTATGGATCTTAGGAGATACATCAGAGGCGCACGCAGGTATCCCGAGGTAAGTGGGAGAGGGACGGCGAAGAGGCGGCTCCCACGTCTTGGGCGTAAATGTTAGGAACAAGATCTACCAGATAATGGCCGCACAGCCTGTAAAACCCGAATACTTTCATGATGATACCACCCTGGTTTGGTGAAGTTTGGTTCAGGGGATCCCAAATTCTATTGACCCTCCAAAGGATAGCTCCTATCTATTGTAGCTCCCCAAAGCATTGGGGATGGGTCACCCCTTTGAAGGTTCCATAGCTTTGGACTCCCTGAAAGCAAACTTCTCACTAACATGGGTGGTATCAACAGGAAAGACATTCCTGATGATAATACCTACCTAGTTTGCAGAAGTGATTTTTTGAGTCAGGGGATCCAAAGTTATGGACCCTCAAAGGGTAGCCCCATCTACTATCAGTCCTATTGGAAACAATGGGGGATGGGGGCACCCTCTTTGGGGGTCCATAGCTTTGGACTCCCTGAACCAATATTATCTCAACAAAACCTTGGACAAGTTACATCAGCAGGGAGACTACCTCCTGATGATTTTGTCCAGGTTTTAGTGAAGTTTAGTTCAGGGGGTCCAAAGATATGGACCCTCAAATTGGTAGCCCCATCTAAGATTATTTCCCATTGGAAACAATGGGGAATGGGGCACCCCCTTTGGAGGTCCATAACTTTGGACCCCTGAACCAAACCTCTTCAAACTTGGCTTGTATCATCAGGAGTGTCACCAGATGATATCCTGAAATGTTGGTGCCACTGGCCTAAACAATAAGCCTGGAAGCCAAAAAAGTAGAAGAAAAAAAACACTAAAAAATACAAAAATACACACACACGAACCTGAAATTTTTGTGCTCCCCATGTAACCAAATGGGCGGATGCCCAGGGACATGGGGTACCCTATGTCCCTAGGCAAATATGCCTCTGCCTAAGAGTGATATACACATGGAGGAAGAAGTGATATGTGATGGGAAATTTTAATTTCAGATTTGAATTTTGGTCAGTGCTCTGACAGGAAATGGAAGGGTTGGAGAAGCTGACCTGTGATCTGGATTGACATTGCAGGAACAGCTATCACATCCCCCTGAGCTCCCTCCCTGCACTCTGCCCTCCCTATGCTGCAGACTAATGTCTTCACAAATTCTCCATTCCAGAATTATCGACATAAGACAGCATTGAAATGTTCTACACATTTTAAATAAACAGGTCTAAAAGTCTTTTGATATAAATAAAAATATATACAAATGACTGAATAATGACATCAGATTTTCAAAATCTCTCAAGGACCTTCTGGTTTCGATTATGAACACTGTAGATCAGAGACAATATATAGGATGTGAAATACTCACTCCGTCACTGGAAGCAGATTCCTGGATTTCAAAAAAAAAAAGATATTATATCTTTTTTTTAATCTCCTACATATATTTATTGTTTCTCTTTTGTCTGCAGGGAATTGCACTTGTTTTGTTATATGGACACAAGTCATAAGTATCACAGAACTAGGAAAAAGACATTACATTTCTACCTAAATTCAGCACATTTACCTAACAGCGGGACAGCGGGGTTGTTGGGTAGAAGGAAAGGAGGCAGGAGATAGCGTGGAAGGGACGTGGGACAGAAAGCCGGAGGAGAGCCAAGGAGGGGAGGAAAGGGGAGAGCAAGTGGGGAGTAGGTGGCTGACGGAGCTCAGTAAAGGGGGAGACGAGAGGAAGCGAGAGGAAGAGAAGGAGGAGGGAAGAGTGAGTGAAGCTAGGAGTGTAGAGGGAGAGTCCTGTGAAGTTAACAGGCTCTCTGTTCTTCGGGGTTGGCCGGGCCAGGCAGGCCCTGAGTGGATTTCTTAGTCCACCCTCCCGTCTCGTACACTAAGGCCCTAGAGGCTCACACAACTAGACCGCCCCCCCCCAAGACCTGGGTGAGGCCGGGGATATCGGCACCCAGGAAGGGATAGGAGGGACGGCATCAGGGACCCCCTTTGATACCCTGGAAGGGGAGCCCGACAAATCTGAAAAGGACCATCTGGTTTCCATTATGAACATTACTGATCAGAGTCAATACACAGGATGTGTAATACTCACCTTACCACTGCAACTGGAACGCTGGATTGCAAAAAAAAAAGGTTCTGATTTAGAAAATGTCAAACATTTATTTATTGTTTTTGTTTTGTCTGCAGGAATCAACACGTGTTCTGTGAAGCAGACCCCAAACCATAAGCACTATCACAGAACTGGGAAAAAGTGATTAGATCCCTCCCTAAATTCATGAAATTTACCTAGCGGAGTAAAGGAAGAGAAGTCGAGGAGAGTATTAAAGGAGTCCTGCATTATCATTGGCTTCTTCCACACATGCAGAATAATGCACTTTCAATCTACTTTCTCTGACTGCCGGTTTGGCTGGGCAGGTGGCAGCCAAGTGACCACTCTCCCCACAGTAGAGGCAGAGACCCAGCTGACAGCAGCGGGCATATGGAGTTTCTTCAGTTTTGGTGGCGCTTCTTCCAAGGAGGGTTTGTGCAGGGTCTCCTCGCTTAGGCTACCATGTCCTCGCCCAGTGGCTGTGGGACGGTTGGATTTGCTATCATAGAAGAAGAAGAAGAAGAGAAGAGTTTGGATTTATATCCCCCCTTTCTCTCCTGCAGGAGACTCAAAGGGGCTGACAATCTCCTTGCCCCACCTACCTCACAACAAACACCCTGTGAGGAGGTGGGGCTGAGAGAGCTCTGAGAAGCTGTGACTAGCCCAAGGTCACCCAGCTGGCATGTGTTGGAGTGTACAGGCTAATCTGAATTCCCCAGATAAGCCTCCACAGCTCAGGCGGCAGAGCTGGGAATCAAACCCGGTTCCTCCAGATTGGATACACGAACTCTTAGCCACTGCTGCTCATAGTTGTGAGCATCCATCATTCTCAATTCAGCCTCACTGGCTAGTATGATACATTCCATAAGTGTATCTGGGTTAGCGCTCTTCAGTGACCAGCAGCGGAGTTCAGGGTGCAGAGCAACCTTGAACGCATGAACTAAAACCTGCTCCGGCCAGTCAGGGATTTTACTGACCAGGGCTTTAAATCCTTCTGAGAATTCCACCAGTGGTTTATTACACCCTGTTTTTCATTGAAGCCTCCTCAAGAAAGCCGCAACCTCAGATGTGTGGCACTCTGCACCTACACTTCCTCCTCCAGTTCTGATTGATGGTGACAAACACTATAAAATCCAAGAAGTGCTGGACTCTTGCATCTGTCACAACTGCTTGCAATATTTAGTCTCTTGGAAAGGTTATTCACCTGGACAGAATGAGTGGGTGAATGCTGACTGCATTTCATGCACCGCACCTCATTAAAGCCTTCCATTGTGCCTGTCCAAGCAAACCAAGGAAGGGGTCTTTAATGGGACAGAAATGTCAGAATGACATTATTGGGAGGGGGTTGATTGGGAGTGCTCTCACTTTTGCAGGTACTTTGCTATCTGCTTTCTCTGGCCTTGGAGTTCTGCTGCTAGAAAAGGCCTCCAGGCGGGACACTTCTATCTTCCTCTGTACCTATGTGGGGGGGGAGGTACTTGCTATCCATATCATCAACTCCTTGGTGCCCTTTTCCTCAGAACTGTCTTCTTAAGTCTTTGACATGTCTTCAATAAAATCCTTGAAACCATCAAGTGAGTTCTTGGGCCTTTCCCCACTTTCGTCCTTCCCCTCTATGCCACGCGCTGCTCTCAGCGCGCAGCATCCCAGGCGTGTGCCCGGCCGTCCCCACGACCCCGCGCTCTGCGCGGGGCCATCAAAAGGCGCCGTTGAGAAGAGCGCCTGGGATGCTGTGTGCTGAGGGGCGCAACAGCAGTAGCTTCGGGGCGGCTGCGCTGTCGCCGCCCCTCTCAGTGGGGAGTGCCGAGGGACCCCACGCTACTCTCCTCGAGTAGCGCGGGGCTTAAGGGAAGTGGGGAAAGGCCCCTTGTCTGAATGGGTGGTGGGGGTGGGACTGACACTTAGCTACAGCTCTTACTTCACAACTTAAGGATGTACCACCATTTAGTCTGAAGACAGCATTGCTGGATAGCAGCCAGATAGTTAGGAACAAAAGGTTAGCATGGCATAGTGAAACATGAAATACCCATGAAGAAGGCTACTAGTGATTTAAGGCATGGAGAGTGGAGCCATGTGTGATGGGAAATGTATATTTAAAATTTGAATTTTGGTAGGAGAAATTTACGTCACAGGAAGGGGAAGGGTTGGAAAAGTTAATCTTTGATCTCTTTGTGACATTGCAGGACCTGATGTCAGCCCCGTCTACAGGAGCTCCCTCCCAAAACTCTGCCCTTCCCAGATAGCAAACTCCCCCATCTTCAGAAATTTCCCATGGCAGAATTATCAACTCTAGGCAACTACTAAAGTTCTAAATGACTAAATCTGGCAAGGATATTCTGTTTCCTCTTATGAAGGGCATTATATATCATTTTGTTTGTTTGTTTGTTTAACTGTTTGTTTATTCACTTTCTAACCAACCCTTTCCTGACTAGACCAGGCTCAGGGTGGCTGATATCATAGAAGTAAGCATTAAAACTTAACAAATAATACACATTAAAACTTTGACAAATAATATTCTACTGGACCTGTAACAAATCACAATAAGAGCCTTTCATGAGGGGGAAAAGTGGGGAAGGAATACTACAGCTTCAAACAAGGGAAGGAAAAATGGTTGTTGTGGGTTTTCCAGACTGTGTGGCCATGGTCTGGCAGATCTTGTTCCTAATGTTTTGCTGGCATCTGTGGCCAGCATCTTCAGAGGTGTATCACGAAGGGAAGTCTGTTACACACTGTGTCCAGTGAGAAGGGAATGCTTCGTAGGGCATATATTGTCCATGTCCCAGGGTGGGGAACCAATCTGAAGATGCCAGCCACAGATGCAAGCAAAACGTTAGGAACAAGATCTACCAGACAACAGCCACACAGTTCAGAAAACCCACAACAATCGGTTGAATCTGGCCATGAAAGCCTTCAACAATACATGGAAGGGAAAATGATAATTTTCAATGATAATTTTTAAAAAAGGAAGAGTAGAAAAGGTAAAATGGAAGGGGGGGGGATGCCTGCTGGATGGCAACTAACAATTCACAGGATTTGCAGTATTTGAGTGGGTGGAACCCTAGATTTTTTAAAAAAACAAAACAAAGATATTCTGCCATGCTTTGGTAAATCTTCTATACATCTTTAAAATATCAGATTAGTGTGCTGGGAATGACACACTTTTGGCATAGTTCATCCAAGTGGCTTTGCTGAAAACTAAGACGTCAATGACTTGGTTCTTGGAGCTTTATAAGGAGACCCAAAATGTCTGTGGATCCAGCAAAAGATAATAATGCAGATGTGGGCTGGCCCCCTTAATTGTCCTCCCCCCAGCAAGAGTCTTGTCTGGCTCCACAATAATGGCAGAATTTTGATTCCTTATGAATGTCGTTGCAGTCAGTGGGGTCAGTGAATGGGAGAGGAGAGTGAGTCTAAGTAATGGTCCCTTCCGCACAGCAAATGTATAATGGTTAGCAGTCATAATAAAGAAACCTGTTTTCCTGTTCACATGGTTTGGTGCAGACAGTGATTCGAAACCACGGAGCAATCCAGGTTACTGTCACCCCTTCACACGGAAATGCTTCTTTTTTAATTGTTTTGCGAAACATGCATAGCTATACAGGCATGCTGAAATGAAACACACACACACACACACACACACACACACACACACCAGTCACACCAGTGTCCCATGATATGACTGGCTGCACCTGCATAGCTATGCAGCTGCAAGATGCAACATTTTTTTAAAAAAAGGGGGGCATCCCTGCAATGGCTGAGCAATGGCAGATGGCTTCTTTCTGACCATGCAGGATGTGGTCGAAGGGAGGGAAATAAAGCACTTCCTGATTGACTGTTCATTCAAGAGCAGCTCCAACCCAGGGTTTTTCAAAAAGGATCACTTGTTTAGTGATTTTCAGAAGACCTAGGTTGGGGGAAAATAAACAAGGCAAACTTGTTTTGGGGGCAGGACCTTTGTGAAGTCCTGACCCCAAAATGGGTTATATAATGTCCTACACTCATGTCTCTTGGCCTGTGAGGAATGGACTTATGATGGTTAGAGCTGGTGGTAGCTGATGGTCAGGTTCTCCATGAGACCCTGCCCCCCAAGGTAGTGGATATGGTTGCACCTGGATAGTGGATATGCACCTGGTAGTGGATATGGGCTGGCACCTGGAAAACCTGCTCTCTCCACAACCATTGAGACATACAACAGAAACCTCTGGAGCTCTGGTGAGGCATTCTGTTTTGTTTTCCTCCCCCAGGTGTCACCATTGGGTCATACAGCTCCAGAAGCACTGCTCCTAACAGTGTTGATGCCAGCATCCAAAAGAATTGCAAACCACCTGGTATTTTTTTGTGGGTGTAATTTAACAAAAGGAAGGGGAAATGGGTGTGTGATGGGCAATGGGGGAAAAAAGGGTTAATTTGACAGAACAGGAGCACAATGAGTTAACCCCTGATTGGCCTGCTAGGCTCCAGTTAGCTATAAGGGCCAGAGGGTGTGTGCTCACCTGGGAAGATAGGGACAGACATAGACAAACAGAGAGACATCTGAGAGTCAGAGAGAAACTATCAAAGCCAAAGCAAGGCAGAAAACAGTTTATGAAAGGGAGTGCCAGAAAAAAACAAACAAAAAAAAGTTATCTCAAAAGCTGAGAGAAAAAAGATTAATTCACCAGGAAACTTGTTGTTGTAGGTGTTGGTGAAAAAAAGTCAGAATTGACCAGGGTGACTTAGGTTTGGTCAATACCCTAGAAATTTGGTAAAATTCAGATTTGGATTTATTTGGGCATAAAATTATCTGTATACCCAAACAAGTCTGTCCAGGGTGTTTTTTTTTTGTATTTTTGGTGTGGGGTTTTTTTGCATTTGTGTCTGCAGGAGGTTGCATTTTTAAAGCTAGTGGCACCACAATTTTGGAGTCTCATCCAGAGATTCTCCTGATGATACCAACCAAGTTTGGTGAAGTTTGGTTTGGGAGTCCAAAGTTATGGATCCCCAAAAGGGTGCCCCCATCCCCCATTGTTTCCAATGGGAGCTAACAGGAGATGGGGCTACCCTTTGAGGGACCATAACATTGGACCCCCTGAATCAAACTTCACCAAACTTGGGTGACCTCATCAGATGAGTCCCCGGATGAGACCCTAAAATGCTGGTTCTGATAGCTTTAGGCCCAAATGCCTTGCATTCAGATTCATTCCTGTTCGGGCAGGACATCTTCAGGCTGATTTTGGCCTGAATATGCCTGAATGCACCCACATTCAGGCCAGAACTGGGATTTTGTACACCCGAATCTCCAAGCCCAGGGAGACCATAAGGATACCTGAAGTCTCAAGTCCAGGGGGAGACCTATTCACAGGGGCTGTTTCCGCATGGGTGGAATACAGCATCCTAGGGATGCTAAAAACAGTGTCTCTGGAAAGGGGTTCGCATGGCCGCCCCGCTGCATCGCAGCGGCGGCAGCCTCGCAACCCCCAAGCGGCGCAAAGTTGCTGTTTCTGAACCTTGCTCCCTGAAATGGATGGAAGGCGCCATTCCCCCCCCTTCCCGAATGCCTTACCATCCCTCCGACTTTCCAGCTTGTCGTCCAGGCCAGGGGACATGCCCCCCCCCCGCCCTGCAACTCCAAAGCTGTCACGCAGGACAGGGATGCGTGTCCCCTGGCCTGGGCGACGCACAGGATGGTCAGAGGGACGGTAAGGCGTTTGGGGGACGGCACAGCCTCTGCGCAGTCTGCGCTGTCTTCCCCGCCCCTACCAGGACCATCCGTGCGAACAGTCCCAGAGGGGTGCATTGGCGTCATTTATGCCGACGCACCCCCATAGCGTGGCCGAGCAGAAACAGCCAGGGACAATCCTAAAACCACACAAAGGGCTTGGTTATGGTCTCTGAGAAGTCCTCACCTGGATATGGGACTGGAGAGTCTCTGAGGGTGTGTATTTATAATTGGCAGAGTCAAGAAAGGGTTTAGAGAAACCCAAAGCTTGCTCTGTTTCAGCCCAGTGTGATACCCTGAGGTAGAAAGGGTGGGTGGTTTAGCTACTTGTCTGGGATCCATGTGGGAAGGTTTACCCTGAAGGAAGTGACTGAGGGTATGAAGATCTATTTTGAACTGAAACAACATTTTATTCGAAACAGCTGAAGTAAGATGGTTAAGAACTAACATCCAAGTATTCCCTGCCTAAGCAAAAGAGAAGTGTGAAAAATCTCTGTATCACAAAATAGAGAAATCCTGTAAACAAATTTTTGTTTGGTTTACTGTGAAGAGGCCTCACAGTGATACATTTTCCCTCAAAGGTGGCAACATACGATTTCTTGACAGGATTAGCCTGAAAAGATTGTGTGTGCATGTTAGTTGGGTTTTGCCTGGGCTATCAGCTGCCCTGAGCCTTTCCATGTATGAGTATTACAGGGGGTAAAGCAGATGCAGGGAATGCCAGCTAGATAACAGTATACAGGATTTGTAGTACTCACCTTACCTGGGCTGGAGGAATCCTAGATTACAAAAAAAAATATGTCATGCTTTTGGAAATCTACTATATATCTTTATTATTTCAGTTTAGACCCAAACCTAGGACTTTTCTTGTGGTAGCACTCACTGGTATCAAGTGCTGGCACACTTTGAGGGTCCTCTCAGGTCCTGGTAGGGGAATTGGCAGGAAACCACCAACTCCTCCAATATACCTTAGCTGAAACTTCCCATTCTTTCTTAAAGAGCTTTATTTCAATGTGTATTTTATTTTTATTTATTTATTTATTTATTAACCTTATAGGCCGCCTCATCCCCGAAGGGCTTGAGGCGGCTCACAACATGGCTGTTCCAACGAACAGCAAATCAGCAAATCAACAAATCAGACTCTAGCTATAGTTTAAAAAAAATAGGTTTTCATATTATGCCTAAATTGCAAATTACATTTTTTTTTAAAAAAAGCATTTCAGGTGGCATCCCGAAAAGCAAAAAGACAGCCTTACCACTTCAATTGGGCAAAGTAGAAAGATGAAGAAAATGGCTCCAAGAATATTCCATTTCATCTTGGCTGCTCTATGATATCCAACAAGTCTGCACACAGCTGTCTGAAGACTGGGTACCTTGAAAAGCTGGATTTATACCATCCATCTTATCCTGAAATTTGGTTGGACAGATGTGCTACCTCCATTGCCAGGGAGATGAGTCATTGTTGCCAATGAGAAGAATTGTCATGATCGTCATCACATGTAATAGGATAAATGAATGATTGGGACCAAATTGTGCCAAACAGTAAATTGCATTGTTTCCCCTAAGTTGGGTGTTACAGTGCCTTTTCCAGGTACGTGTAAGAAGGCTTGTGCCAAAACACCAGGGGATCAAGAAAAACAACTCCTGCAACAGTGTAAATTACACTATAGAAGCCCAAATTAGTTTTTGAGAAAAAACATTCTACAGCACAGCCTTCAGGTACCCATAATGGTCAACTGTTTGCATAGAAACATTGACTGGGCTGGCAATTTCAAGATCCTGAAGACCCTGGAAGAAGAAGAAGAAGAAGAAGAAGAAGAAGAAGAAGAAGAAGAAGAAGAAGATGAAGGAGGAGGAGGAGGAGGAGGAGGAGGAGGAGGAGGAGGCAGAGCCTTGTTGGGTCCTGCTTCCTTGGATTTTCTTATTCTGGAACTATTATTATTATTATTATTATTATTATTATTATTATTATTATTATTA
>NC_059430.1:118723550-118771118 GCF_021028975.2 Sphaerodactylus townsendi
TCTGGAACTATTATTATTATTATTATTATTATTATTATTATTATTATTATTATTATTATTATTATTATTATTATTATTATTATTATTATTAATTAGGCTTGATAGACCGCCCAACCCCCGAAGGGCTCTGGGCGGTGTACAATGAGACATAAAACAAATACAATATAAGATCTCATAAACACAATAGCGATAAAACTGATGTGCCCTTGCCCCCAGAGGGCAAAGAATCATAGAATTGGATGAGACCACAAGGGCGATCAAGTCCAAACCCCTGCAATGCAGGAACGCATAATCAAAGCACTCCTGACAGATGGCCATCAAGCCTCTGTTTAAAAACCTCCGAAGAAGAAACCACAAACCCAAAGTCAATGGGGTGAGGTGGGATGAGGAAGTAAATAATGAAGGCATAAGATAACCTTCACACAACAATTGAGGGAAAATCTATAAAAGCCGAAAGAATTCTGGAGGGAAACATTCTTCAGCATAGCCGTTCCCAACCTGTGAGTGCTGACCAGAGGGAACTATTATGTGAATTTCCAAAAAAATAATTTCAACTTTTAAAAAACCTTGTCATAACTCAAAGAAGAAGGTGGGGTGCAATGGGGTTCGGGGAGTGCAGAGAAGCAGATCTAACAAGAGTTGCAGCCTCAAATGGAGGGAGAGAGCCAGACAGACCAGCCCAGCAGAGAGGCTAACTGACAAAGTGCTGTTCTTGCCAGAAAACACCATGACAGAGCATACAAAGAAAATCTTGCCACCTGCTTTGGAAAGAGCCTCTAATCCTCTATCAGACAAGAATCAAACTCAGACTGGCAGAGCCTTGTTGGGTCCTGCTTCCTTGGATTTTCTTATTCTTGAACTTTTATTTATTTTATTTATTTATTATTGGGTTTTGTATACCGCCCCACCCCCGAAGGGCTCTGGGCGGTAAATATCACCCTTCCCACAATAGCCTCTACAATTCCCATATACCATTCACCTCCGTCTATATCCTAAGCTCCATGAAACTCTATGTGTTTGTGAGTTTTGCAAAATGGCACATGCCACTTTTATTATTATTATTTTTTTAAAAAAAATTGTTAAACTTCACTTAAATTCTGGTTTCTGCAGCTTTCTAAAAAGAAAAAAAACCACCTTGAATAAATTGATTGAGATCCCAAAGCCAGGCTTCTCACGTTGGAAGGTCTGTCCTTTCTATTTCCCAATCTAAAATGGGATAGACCCTACTAATTTGGGTAATAACACTAACTCTCACAATAATGTGCACCCTTTTGTATAGAGGGTTTTTTTTTCATTTTTGCACTTAGGTCACATTGCGGGCCGAGGCAGGAGCTGGGTGAGACTGAGCTCGTCCACGTGGCCACCTTCTTTTATATGCAAGCGCCTGCTGGCGCCTGCATATGATGCGGCCTGCTGGCTCCGCAAGAACATGGAGCCAGTCAGAGCCTGGCCACCGCGCATGCGCGAGCCGTACTCTGAGGCCGCGCCTTTGCCCTGAGCAGGGCAATGCTGCTCGAGCCGGGTCCCGGCCAATCCACAATGGCAGCCTGCGGTCAAGCCGCAGTCGCGCTTTTTATTTATGGTGACCCCTGGTAGAGCTTTCAAGGCAAGAGACATTCAGAGGTGGTTGGCCTCTGCATCATGACCCTGGTATTCCTTGGAGGTCTCCTGTCCAAATACTTGCCAGGGTTGATCCCCATTTGCTTCTGAGATCTGACCAGATCAGGCTAGCCAACGCTATCCAGGTTAGGAAGTATCAGACAGGACAGTTCAATGATGGCAGGCTTTCCTTGCAGGATACTGGGTAGAGCACAGTGCAGCATCAGAACATGCAATCTCACAGATTTCACAATAGCTGAAGGTACTGGCTGATCTGTGCCTGGCATTGCATTCTTCAATTTATTTTGGATAATTATATGGAATCCATGATCTTTGTCAGTGTACCAGTTCAAGTTAGTGTGGGGGGGGTGGGGGGGGGGGGGGGTGGGGGGGGGGGGGGGTGGGGGGGGGGGGGGGTGGGGGGGGGGGGGGGTGGGGGGGGGGGGGGGTGGGGGGGGGGGGGGGTGGGGGGGGGGGGGGGTGGGGGGGGGGGGGGGTGGGGGGGGGGGGGGGTGGGGGGGGGGGGGGGTGGGGGGGGGGGGGGGTGGGGGGGGGGGGGGGTGGGGGGGGGGGGGGGTGGGGGGGGGGGGGGGTGGGGGGGGGGGGGGGTGGGGGGGGGGGGGGGTGGGGGGGGGGGGGGGTGGGGGGGGGGGGGGGTGGGGGGGGGGGGGGGTGGGGGGGGGGGGGGGTGGGGGGGGGGGGGGGTGGGGGGGGGGGGGGGTGGGGGGGGGGGGGGGTGGGGGGGGGGGGGGGTGGGGGGGGGGGGGGGTGGGGGGGGGGGGGGGTGGGGGGGGGGGGGGGTGGGGGGGGGGGGGGGTGGGGGGGGGGGGGGGTGGGGGGGGGGGGGGGTGGGGGGGGGGGGGGGTGGGGGGGGGGGGGGGTGGGGGGGGGGGGGGGTGGGGGGGGGGGGGGGTGGGGGGGGGGGGGGGTGGGGGGGGGGGGGGGTGGGGGGGGGGGGGGGTGGGGGGGGGGGGGGGTGGGGGGGGGGGGGGGTGGGGGGGGGGGGGGGTGGGGGGGGGGGGGGGTGGGGGGGGGGGGGGGTGGGGGGGGGGGGGGGTGGGGGGGGGGGGGGGTGGGGGGGGGGGGGGGTGGGGGGGGGGGGGGGTGGGGGGGGGGGGGGGTGGGGGGGGGGGGGGGTGGGGGGGGGGGGGGGTGGGGGGGGGGGGGGGTGGGGGGGGGGGGGGGTGGGGGGGGGGGGGGGTGGGGGGGGGGGGGGGTGGGGGGGGGGGGGGGTGGGGGGGGGGGGGGGTGGGGGGGGGGGGGGGTGGGGGGGGGGGGGGGTGGGGGGGGGGGGGGGTGGGGGGGGGGGGGGGTGGGGGGGGGGGGGGGTGGGGGGGGGGGGGGGTGGGGGGGGGGGGGGGTGGGGGGGGGGGGGGGTGGGGGGGGGGGGGGGTGGGGGGGGGGGGGGGTGGGGGGGGGGGGGGGTGGGGGGGGGGGGGGGTGGGGGGGGGGGGGGGTGGGGGGGGGGGGGGGTGGGGGGGGGGGGGGGTGGGGGGGGGGGGGGGTGGGGGGGGGGGGGGGTGGGGGGGGGGGGGGGTGGGGGGGGGGGGGGGTGGGGGGGGGGGGGGGTGGGGGGGGGGGGGGGTGGGGGGGGGGGGGGGTGGGGGGGGGGGGGGGTGGGGGGGGGGGGGGGTGGGGGGGGGGGGGGGTGGGGGGGGGGGGGGGTGGGGGGGGGGGGGGGTGGGGGGGGGGGGGGGTGGGGGGGGGGGGGGGTGGGGGGGGGGGGGGGTGGGGGGGGGGGGGGGTGGGGGGGGGGGGGGGTGGGGGGGGGGGGGGGTGGGGGGGGGGGGGGGTGGGGGGGGGGGGGGGTGGGGGGGGGGGGGGGTGGGGGGGGGGGGGGGTGGGGGGGGGGGGGGGTGGGGGGGGGGGGGGGTGGGGGGGGGGGGGGGTGGGGGGGGGGGGGGGTGGGGGGGGGGGGGGGTGGGGGGGGGGGGGGGTGGGGGGGGGGGGGGGTGGGGGGGGGGGGGGGTGGGGGGGGGGGGGGGTGGGGGGGGGGGGGGGTGGGGGGGGGGGGGGGTGGGGGGGGGGGGGGGTGGGGGGGGGGGGGGGTGGGGGGGGGGGGGGGTGGGGGGGGGGGGGGGTGGGGGGGGGGGGGGGTGGGGGGGGGGGGGGGTGGGGGGGGGGGGGGGTGGGGGGGGGGGGGGGTGGGGGGGGGGGGGGGTGGGGGGGGGGGGGGGTGGGGGGGGGGGGGGGTGGGGGGGGGGGGGGGTGGGGGGGGGGGGGGGTGGGGGGGGGGGGGGGTGGGGGGGGGGGGGGGTGGGGGGGGGGGGGGGTGGGGGGGGGGGGGGGTGGGGGGGGGGGGGGGTGGGGGGGGGGGGGGGTGGGGGGGGGGGGGGGTGGGGGGGGGGGGGGGTGGGGGGGGGGGGGGGTGGGGGGGGGGGGGGGTGGGGGGGGGGGGGGGTGGGGGGGGGGGGGGGTGGGGGGGGGGGGGGGTGGGGGGGGGGGGGGGTGGGGGGGGGGGGGGGTGGGGGGGGGGGGGGGTGGGGGGGGGGGGGGGTGGGGGGGGGGGGGGGTGGGGGGGGGGGGGGGTGGGGGGGGGGGGGGGTGGGGGGGGGGGGGGGTGGGGGGGGGGGGGGGTGGGGGGGGGGGGGGGTGGGGGGGGGGGGGGGTGGGGGGGGGGGGGGGTGGGGGGGGGGGGGGGTGGGGGGGGGGGGGGGTGGGGGGGGGGGGGGGTGGGGGGGGGGGGGGGTGGGGGGGGGGGGGGGTGGGGGGGGGGGGGGGTGGGGGGGGGGGGGGGTGGGGGGGGGGGGGGGTGGGGGGGGGGGGGGGTGGGGGGGGGGGGGGGTGGGGGGGGGGGGGGGTGGGGGGGGGGGGGGGTGGGGGGGGGGGGGGGTGGGGGGGGGGGGGGGTGGGGGGGGGGGGGGGTGGGGGGGGGGGGGGGTGGGGGGGGGGGGGGGTGGGGGGGGGGGGGGGTGGGGGGGGGGGGGGGTGGGGGGGGGGGGGGGTGGGGGGGGGGGGGGGTGGGGGGGGGGGGGGGTGGGGGGGGGGGGGGGTGGGGGGGGGGGGGGGTGGGGGGGGGGGGGGGTGGGGGGGGGGGGGGGTGGGGGGGGGGGGGGGTGGGGGGGGGGGGGGGTGGGGGGGGGGGGGGGTGGGGGGGGGGGGGGGTGGGGGGGGGGGGGGGTGGGGGGGGGGGGGGGTGGGGGGGGGGGGGGGTGGGGGGGGGGGGGGGTGGGGGGGGGGGGGGGTGGGGGGGGGGGGGGGTGGGGGGGGGGGGGGGTGGGGGGGGGGGGGGGTGGGGGGGGGGGGGGGTGGGGGGGGGGGGGGGTGGGGGGGGGGGGGGGTGGGGGGGGGGGGGGGTGGGGGGGGGGGGGGGTGGGGGGGGGGGGGGGTGGGGGGGGGGGGGGGTGGGGGGGGGGGGGGGTGGGGGGGGGGGGGGGTGGGGGGGGGGGGGGGTGGGGGGGGGGGGGGGTGGGGGGGGGGGGGGGTGGGGGGGGGGGGGGGTGGGGGGGGGGGGGGGTGGGGGGGGGGGGGGGTGGGGGGGGGGGGGGGTGGGGGGGGGGGGGGGTGGGGGGGGGGGGGGGTGGGGGGGGGGGGGGGTGGGGGGGGGGGGGGGTGGGGGGGGGGGGGGGTGGGGGGGGGGGGGGGTGGGGGGGGGGGGGGGTGGGGGGGGGGGGGGGTGGGGGGGGGGGGGGGTGGGGGGGGGGGGGGGTGGGGGGGGGGGGGGGTGGGGGGGGGGGGGGGTGGGGGGGGGGGGGGGTGGGGGGGGGGGGGGGTGGGGGGGGGGGGGGGTGGGGGGGGGGGGGGGTGGGGGGGGGGGGGGGTGGGGGGGGGGGGGGGTGGGGGGGGGGGGGGGTGGGGGGGGGGGGGGGTGGGGGGGGGGGGGGGTGGGGGGGGGGGGGGGTGGGGGGGGGGGGGGGTGGGGGGGGGGGGGGGTGGGGGGGGGGGGGGGTGGGGGGGGGGGGGGGTGGGGGGGGGGGGGGGTGGGGGGGGGGGGGGGTGGGGGGGGGGGGGGGTGGGGGGGGGGGGGGGTGGGGGGGGGGGGGGGTGGGGGGGGGGGGGGGTGGGGGGGGGGGGGGGTGGGGGGGGGGGGGGGTGGGGGGGGGGGGGGGTGGGGGGGGGGGGGGGTGGGGGGGGGGGGGGGTGGGGGGGGGGGGGGGTGGGGGGGGGGGGGGGTGGGGGGGGGGGGGGGTGGGGGGGGGGGGGGGTGGGGGGGGGGGGGGGTGGGGGGGGGGGGGGGTGGGGGGGGGGGGGGGTGGGGGGGGGGGGGGGTGGGGGGGGGGGGGGGTGGGGGGGGGGGGGGGTGGGGGGGGGGGGGGGTGGGGGGGGGGGGGGGTGGGGGGGGGGGGGGGTGGGGGGGGGGGGGGGTGGGGGGGGGGGGGGGTGGGGGGGGGGGGGGGTGGGGGGGGGGGGGGGTGGGGGGGGGGGGGGGTGGGGGGGGGGGGGGGTGGGGGGGGGGGGGGGTGGGGGGGGGGGGGGGTGGGGGGGGGGGGGGGTGGGGGGGGGGGGGGGTGGGGGGGGGGGGGGGTGGGGGGGGGGGGGGGTGGGGGGGGGGGGGGGTGGGGGGGGGGGGGGGTGGGGGGGGGGGGGGGTGGGGGGGGGGGGGGGTGGGGGGGGGGGGGGGTGGGGGGGGGGGGGGGTGGGGGGGGGGGGGGGTGGGGGGGGGGGGGGGTGGGGGGGGGGGGGGGTGGGGGGGGGGGGGGGTGGGGGGGGGGGGGGGTGGGGGGGGGGGGGGGTGGGGGGGGGGGGGGGTGGGGGGGGGGGGGGGTGGGGGGGGGGGGGGGTGGGGGGGGGGGGGGGTGGGGGGGGGGGGGGGTGGGGGGGGGGGGGGGTGGGGGGGGGGGGGGGTGGGGGGGGGGGGGGGTGGGGGGGGGGGGGGGTGGGGGGGGGGGGGGGTGGGGGGGGGGGGGGGTGGGGGGGGGGGGGGGTGGGGGGGGGGGGGGGTGGGGGGGGGGGGGGGTGGGGGGGGGGGGGGGTGGGGGGGGGGGGGGGTGGGGGGGGGGGGGGGTGGGGGGGGGGGGGGGTGGGGGGGGGGGGGGGTGGGGGGGGGGGGGGGTGGGGGGGGGGGGGGGTGGGGGGGGGGGGGGGTGGGGGGGGGGGGGGGTGGGGGGGGGGGGGGGTGGGGGGGGGGGGGGGTGGGGGGGGGGGGGGGTGGGGGGGGGGGGGGGTGGGGGGGGGGGGGGGTGGGGGGGGGGGGGGGTGGGGGGGGGGGGGGGTGGGGGGGGGGGGGGGTGGGGGGGGGGGGGGGTGGGGGGGGGGGGGGGTGGGGGGGGGGGGGGGTGGGGGGGGGGGGGGGTGGGGGGGGGGGGGGGTGGGGGGGGGGGGGGGTGGGGGGGGGGGGGGGTGGGGGGGGGGGGGGGTGGGGGGGGGGGGGGGTGGGGGGGGGGGGGGGTGGGGGGGGGGGGGGGTGGGGGGGGGGGGGGGTGGGGGGGGGGGGGGGTGGGGGGGGGGGGGGGTGGGGGGGGGGGGGGGTGGGGGGGGGGGGGGGTGGGGGGGGGGGGGGGTGGGGGGGGGGGGGGGTGGGGGGGGGGGGGGGTGGGGGGGGGGGGGGGTGGGGGGGGGGGGGGGTGGGGGGGGGGGGGGGTGGGGGGGGGGGGGGGTGGGGGGGGGGGGGGGTGGGGGGGGGGGGGGGTGGGGGGGGGGGGGGGTGGGGGGGGGGGGGGGTGGGGGGGGGGGGGGGTGGGGGGGGGGGGGGGTGGGGGGGGGGGGGGGTGGGGGGGGGGGGGGGTGGGGGGGGGGGGGGGTGGGGGGGGGGGGGGGTGGGGGGGGGGGGGGGTGGGGGGGGGGGGGGGTGGGGGGGGGGGGGGGTGGGGGGGGGGGGGGGTGGGGGGGGGGGGGGGTGGGGGGGGGGGGGGGTGGGGGGGGGGGGGGGTGGGGGGGGGGGGGGGTGGGGGGGGGGGGGGGTGGGGGGGGGGGGGGGTGGGGGGGGGGGGGGGTGGGGGGGGGGGGGGGTGGGGGGGGGGGGGGGTGGGGGGGGGGGGGGGTGGGGGGGGGGGGGGGTGGGGGGGGGGGGGGGTGGGGGGGGGGGGGGGTGGGGGGGGGGGGGGGTGGGGGGGGGGGGGGGTGGGGGGGGGGGGGGGTGGGGGGGGGGGGGGGTGGGGGGGGGGGGGGGTGGGGGGGGGGGGGGGTGGGGGGGGGGGGGGGTGGGGGGGGGGGGGGGTGGGGGGGGGGGGGGGTGGGGGGGGGGGGGGGTGGGGGGGGGGGGGGGTGGGGGGGGGGGGGGGTGGGGGGGGGGGGGGGTGGGGGGGGGGGGGGGTGGGGGGGGGGGGGGGTGGGGGGGGGGGGGGGTGGGGGGGGGGGGGGGTGGGGGGGGGGGGGGGTGGGGGGGGGGGGGGGTGGGGGGGGGGGGGGGTGGGGGGGGGGGGGGGTGGGGGGGGGGGGGGGTGGGGGGGGGGGGGGGTGGGGGGGGGGGGGGGTGGGGGGGGGGGGGGGTGGGGGGGGGGGGGGGTGGGGGGGGGGGGGGGTGGGGGGGGGGGGGGGTGGGGGGGGGGGGGGGTGGGGGGGGGGGGGGGTGGGGGGGGGGGGGGGTGGGGGGGGGGGGGGGTGGGGGGGGGGGGGGGTGGGGGGGGGGGGGGGTGGGGGGGGGGGGGGGTGGGGGGGGGGGGGGGTGGGGGGGGGGGGGGGTGGGGGGGGGGGGGGGTGGGGGGGGGGGGGGGTGGGGGGGGGGGGGGGTGGGGGGGGGGGGGGGTGGGGGGGGGGGGGGGTGGGGGGGGGGGGGGGTGGGGGGGGGGGGGGGTGGGGGGGGGGGGGGGTGGGGGGGGGGGGGGGTGGGGGGGGGGGGGGGTGGGGGGGGGGGGGGGTGGGGGGGGGGGGGGGTGGGGGGGGGGGGGGGTGGGGGGGGGGGGGGGTGGGGGGGGGGGGGGGTGGGGGGGGGGGGGGGTGGGGGGGGGGGGGGGTGGGGGGGGGGGGGGGTGGGGGGGGGGGGGGGTGGGGGGGGGGGGGGGTGGGGGGGGGGGGGGGTGGGGGGGGGGGGGGGTGGGGGGGGGGGGGGGTGGGGGGGGGGGGGGGTGGGGGGGGGGGGGGGTGGGGGGGGGGGGGGGTGGGGGGGGGGGGGGGTGGGGGGGGGGGGGGGTGGGGGGGGGGGGGGGTGGGGGGGGGGGGGGGTGGGGGGGGGGGGGGGTGGGGGGGGGGGGGGGTGGGGGGGGGGGGGGGTGGGGGGGGGGGGGGGTGGGGGGGGGGGGGGGTGGGGGGGGGGGGGGGTGGGGGGGGGGGGGGGTGGGGGGGGGGGGGGGTGGGGGGGGGGGGGGGTGGGGGGGGGGGGGGGTGGGGGGGGGGGGGGGTGGGGGGGGGGGGGGGTGGGGGGGGGGGGGGGTGGGGGGGGGGGGGGGTGGGGGGGGGGGGGGGTGGGGGGGGGGGGGGGTGGGGGGGGGGGGGGGTGGGGGGGGGGGGGGGTGGGGGGGGGGGGGGGTGGGGGGGGGGGGGGGTGGGGGGGGGGGGGGGTGGGGGGGGGGGGGGGTGGGGGGGGGGGGGGGTGGGGGGGGGGGGGGGTGGGGGGGGGGGGGGGTGGGGGGGGGGGGGGGTGGGGGGGGGGGGGGGTGGGGGGGGGGGGGGGTGGGGGGGGGGGGGGGTGGGGGGGGGGGGGGGTGGGGGGGGGGGGGGGTGGGGGGGGGGGGGGGTGGGGGGGGGGGGGGGTGGGGGGGGGGGGGGGTGGGGGGGGGGGGGGGTGGGGGGGGGGGGGGGTGGGGGGGGGGGGGGGTGGGGGGGGGGGGGGGTGGGGGGGGGGGGGGGTGGGGGGGGGGGGGGGTGGGGGGGGGGGGGGGTGGGGGGGGGGGGGGGTGGGGGGGGGGGGGGGTGGGGGGGGGGGGGGGTGGGGGGGGGGGGGGGTGGGGGGGGGGGGGGGTGGGGGGGGGGGGGGGTGGGGGGGGGGGGGGGTGGGGGGGGGGGGGGGTGGGGGGGGGGGGGGGTGGGGGGGGGGGGGGGTGGGGGGGGGGGGGGGTGGGGGGGGGGGGGGGTGGGGGGGGGGGGGGGTGGGGGGGGGGGGGGGTGGGGGGGGGGGGGGGTGGGGGGGGGGGGGGGTGGGGGGGGGGGGGGGTGGGGGGGGGGGGGGGTGGGGGGGGGGGGGGGTGGGGGGGGGGGGGGGTGGGGGGGGGGGGGGGTGGGGGGGGGGGGGGGTGGGGGGGGGGGGGGGTGGGGGGGGGGGGGGGTGGGGGGGGGGGGGGGTGGGGGGGGGGGGGGGTGGGGGGGGGGGGGGGTGGGGGGGGGGGGGGGTGGGGGGGGGGGGGGGTGGGGGGGGGGGGGGGTGGGGGGGGGGGGGGGTGGGGGGGGGGGGGGGTGGGGGGGGGGGGGGGTGGGGGGGGGGGGGGGTGGGGGGGGGGGGGGGTGGGGGGGGGGGGGGGTGGGGGGGGGGGGGGGTGGGGGGGGGGGGGGGTGGGGGGGGGGGGGGGTGGGGGGGGGGGGGGGTGGGGGGGGGGGGGGGTGGGGGGGGGGGGGGGTGGGGGGGGGGGGGGGTGGGGGGGGGGGGGGGTGGGGGGGGGGGGGGGTGGGGGGGGGGGGGGGTGGGGGGGGGGGGGGGTGGGGGGGGGGGGGGGTGGGGGGGGGGGGGGGTGGGGGGGGGGGGGGGTGGGGGGGGGGGGGGGTGGGGGGGGGGGGGGGTGGGGGGGGGGGGGGGTGGGGGGGGGGGGGGGTGGGGGGGGGGGGGGGTGGGGGGGGGGGGGGGTGGGGGGGGGGGGGGGTGGGGGGGGGGGGGGGTGGGGGGGGGGGGGGGTGGGGGGGGGGGGGGGTGGGGGGGGGGGGGGGTGGGGGGGGGGGGGGGTGGGGGGGGGGGGGGGTGGGGGGGGGGGGGGGTGGGGGGGGGGGGGGGTGGGGGGGGGGGGGGGTGGGGGGGGGGGGGGGTGGGGGGGGGGGGGGGTGGGGGGGGGGGGGGGTGGGGGGGGGGGGGGGTGGGGGGGGGGGGGGGTGGGGGGGGGGGGGGGTGGGGGGGGGGGGGGGTGGGGGGGGGGGGGGGTGGGGGGGGGGGGGGGTGGGGGGGGGGGGGGGTGGGGGGGGGGGGGGGTGGGGGGGGGGGGGGGTGGGGGGGGGGGGGGGTGGGGGGGGGGGGGGGTGGGGGGGGGGGGGGGTGGGGGGGGGGGGGGGTGGGGGGGGGGGGGGGTGGGGGGGGGGGGGGGTGGGGGGGGGGGGGGGTGGGGGGGGGGGGGGGTGGGGGGGGGGGGGGGTGGGGGGGGGGGGGGGTGGGGGGGGGGGGGGGTGGGGGGGGGGGGGGGTGGGGGGGGGGGGGGGTGGGGGGGGGGGGGGGTGGGGGGGGGGGGGGGTGGGGGGGGGGGGGGGTGGGGGGGGGGGGGGGTGGGGGGGGGGGGGGGTGGGGGGGGGGGGGGGTGGGGGGGGGGGGGGGTGGGGGGGGGGGGGGGTGGGGGGGGGGGGGGGTGGGGGGGGGGGGGGGTGGGGGGGGGGGGGGGTGGGGGGGGGGGGGGGTGGGGGGGGGGGGGGGTGGGGGGGGGGGGGGGTGGGGGGGGGGGGGGGTGGGGGGGGGGGGGGGTGGGGGGGGGGGGGGGTGGGGGGGGGGGGGGGTGGGGGGGGGGGGGGGTGGGGGGGGGGGGGGGTGGGGGGGGGGGGGGGTGGGGGGGGGGGGGGGTGGGGGGGGGGGGGGGTGGGGGGGGGGGGGGGTGGGGGGGGGGGGGGGTGGGGGGGGGGGGGGGTGGGGGGGGGGGGGGGTGGGGGGGGGGGGGGGTGGGGGGGGGGGGGGGTGGGGGGGGGGGGGGGTGGGGGGGGGGGGGGGTGGGGGGGGGGGGGGGTGGGGGGGGGGGGGGGTGGGGGGGGGGGGGGGTGGGGGGGGGGGGGGGTGGGGGGGGGGGGGGGTGGGGGGGGGGGGGGGTGGGGGGGGGGGGGGGTGGGGGGGGGGGGGGGTGGGGGGGGGGGGGGGTGGGGGGGGGGGGGGGTGGGGGGGGGGGGGGGTGGGGGGGGGGGGGGGTGGGGGGGGGGGGGGGTGGGGGGGGGGGGGGGTGGGGGGGGGGGGGGGTGGGGGGGGGGGGGGGTGGGGGGGGGGGGGGGTGGGGGGGGGGGGGGGTGGGGGGGGGGGGGGGTGGGGGGGGGGGGGGGTGGGGGGGGGGGGGGGTGGGGGGGGGGGGGGGTGGGGGGGGGGGGGGGTGGGGGGGGGGGGGGGTGGGGGGGGGGGGGGGTGGGGGGGGGGGGGGGTGGGGGGGGGGGGGGGTGGGGGGGGGGGGGGGTGGGGGGGGGGGGGGGTGGGGGGGGGGGGGGGTGGGGGGGGGGGGGGGTGGGGGGGGGGGGGGGTGGGGGGGGGGGGGGGTGGGGGGGGGGGGGGGTGGGGGGGGGGGGGGGTGGGGGGGGGGGGGGGTGGGGGGGGGGGGGGGTGGGGGGGGGGGGGGGTGGGGGGGGGGGGGGGTGGGGGGGGGGGGGGGTGGGGGGGGGGGGGGGTGGGGGGGGGGGGGGGTGGGGGGGGGGGGGGGTGGGGGGGGGGGGGGGTGGGGGGGGGGGGGGGTGGGGGGGGGGGGGGGTGGGGGGGGGGGGGGGTGGGGGGGGGGGGGGGTGGGGGGGGGGGGGGGTGGGGGGGGGGGGGGGTGGGGGGGGGGGGGGGTGGGGGGGGGGGGGGGTGGGGGGGGGGGGGGGTGGGGGGGGGGGGGGGTGGGGGGGGGGGGGGGTGGGGGGGGGGGGGGGTGGGGGGGGGGGGGGGTGGGGGGGGGGGGGGGTGGGGGGGGGGGGGGGTGGGGGGGGGGGGGGGTGGGGGGGGGGGGGGGTGGGGGGGGGGGGGGGTGGGGGGGGGGGGGGGTGGGGGGGGGGGGGGGTGGGGGGGGGGGGGGGTGGGGGGGGGGGGGGGTGGGGGGGGGGGGGGGTGGGGGGGGGGGGGGGTGGGGGGGGGGGGGGGTGGGGGGGGGGGGGGGTGGGGGGGGGGGGGGGTGGGGGGGGGGGGGGGTGGGGGGGGGGGGGGGTGGGGGGGGGGGGGGGTGGGGGGGGGGGGGGGTGGGGGGGGGGGGGGGTGGGGGGGGGGGGGGGTGGGGGGGGGGGGGGGTGGGGGGGGGGGGGGGTGGGGGGGGGGGGGGGTGGGGGGGGGGGGGGGTGGGGGGGGGGGGGGGTGGGGGGGGGGGGGGGTGGGGGGGGGGGGGGGTGGGGGGGGGGGGGGGTGGGGGGGGGGGGGGGTGGGGGGGGGGGGGGGTGGGGGGGGGGGGGGGTGGGGGGGGGGGGGGGTGGGGGGGGGGGGGGGTGGGGGGGGGGGGGGGTGGGGGGGGGGGGGGGTGGGGGGGGGGGGGGGTGGGGGGGGGGGGGGGTGGGGGGGGGGGGGGGTGGGGGGGGGGGGGGGTGGGGGGGGGGGGGGGTGGGGGGGGGGGGGGGTGGGGGGGGGGGGGGGTGGGGGGGGGGGGGGGTGGGGGGGGGGGGGGGTGGGGGGGGGGGGGGGTGGGGGGGGGGGGGGGTGGGGGGGGGGGGGGGTGGGGGGGGGGGGGGGTGGGGGGGGGGGGGGGTGGGGGGGGGGGGGGGTGGGGGGGGGGGGGGGTGGGGGGGGGGGGGGGTGGGGGGGGGGGGGGGTGGGGGGGGGGGGGGGTGGGGGGGGGGGGGGGTGGGGGGGGGGGGGGGTGGGGGGGGGGGGGGGTGGGGGGGGGGGGGGGTGGGGGGGGGGGGGGGTGGGGGGGGGGGGGGGTGGGGGGGGGGGGGGGTGGGGGGGGGGGGGGGTGGGGGGGGGGGGGGGTGGGGGGGGGGGGGGGTGGGGGGGGGGGGGGGTGGGGGGGGGGGGGGGTGGGGGGGGGGGGGGGTGGGGGGGGGGGGGGGTGGGGGGGGGGGGGGGTGGGGGGGGGGGGGGGTGGGGGGGGGGGGGGGTGGGGGGGGGGGGGGGTGGGGGGGGGGGGGGGTGGGGGGGGGGGGGGGTGGGGGGGGGGGGGGGTGGGGGGGGGGGGGGGTGGGGGGGGGGGGGGGTGGGGGGGGGGGGGGGTGGGGGGGGGGGGGGGTGGGGGGGGGGGGGGGTGGGGGGGGGGGGGGGTGGGGGGGGGGGGGGGTGGGGGGGGGGGGGGGTGGGGGGGGGGGGGGGTGGGGGGGGGGGGGGGTGGGGGGGGGGGGGGGTGGGGGGGGGGGGGGGTGGGGGGGGGGGGGGGTGGGGGGGGGGGGGGGTGGGGGGGGGGGGGGGTGGGGGGGGGGGGGGGTGGGGGGGGGGGGGGGTGGGGGGGGGGGGGGGTGGGGGGGGGGGGGGGTGGGGGGGGGGGGGGGTGGGGGGGGGGGGGGGTGGGGGGGGGGGGGGGTGGGGGGGGGGGGGGGTGGGGGGGGGGGGGGGTGGGGGGGGGGGGGGGTGGGGGGGGGGGGGGGTGGGGGGGGGGGGGGGTGGGGGGGGGGGGGGGTGGGGGGGGGGGGGGGTGGGGGGGGGGGGGGGTGGGGGGGGGGGGGGGTGGGGGGGGGGGGGGGTGGGGGGGGGGGGGGGTGGGGGGGGGGGGGGGTGGGGGGGGGGGGGGGTGGGGGGGGGGGGGGGTGGGGGGGGGGGGGGGTGGGGGGGGGGGGGGGTGGGGGGGGGGGGGGGTGGGGGGGGGGGGGGGTGGGGGGGGGGGGGGGTGGGGGGGGGGGGGGGTGGGGGGGGGGGGGGGTGGGGGGGGGGGGGGGTGGGGGGGGGGGGGGGTGGGGGGGGGGGGGGGTGGGGGGGGGGGGGGGTGGGGGGGGGGGGGGGTGGGGGGGGGGGGGGGTGGGGGGGGGGGGGGGTGGGGGGGGGGGGGGGTGGGGGGGGGGGGGGGTGGGGGGGGGGGGGGGTGGGGGGGGGGGGGGGTGGGGGGGGGGGGGGGTGGGGGGGGGGGGGGGTGGGGGGGGGGGGGGGTGGGGGGGGGGGGGGGTGGGGGGGGGGGGGGGTGGGGGGGGGGGGGGGTGGGGGGGGGGGGGGGTGGGGGGGGGGGGGGGTGGGGGGGGGGGGGGGTGGGGGGGGGGGGGGGTGGGGGGGGGGGGGGGTGGGGGGGGGGGGGGGTGGGGGGGGGGGGGGGTGGGGGGGGGGGGGGGTGGGGGGGGGGGGGGGTGGGGGGGGGGGGGGGTGGGGGGGGGGGGGGGTGGGGGGGGGGGGGGGTGGGGGGGGGGGGGGGTGGGGGGGGGGGGGGGTGGGGGGGGGGGGGGGTGGGGGGGGGGGGGGGTGGGGGGGGGGGGGGGTGGGGGGGGGGGGGGGTGGGGGGGGGGGGGGGTGGGGGGGGGGGGGGGTGGGGGGGGGGGGGGGTGGGGGGGGGGGGGGGTGGGGGGGGGGGGGGGTGGGGGGGGGGGGGGGTGGGGGGGGGGGGGGGTGGGGGGGGGGGGGGGTGGGGGGGGGGGGGGGTGGGGGGGGGGGGGGGTGGGGGGGGGGGGGGGTGGGGGGGGGGGGGGGTGGGGGGGGGGGGGGGTGGGGGGGGGGGGGGGTGGGGGGGGGGGGGGGTGGGGGGGGGGGGGGGTGGGGGGGGGGGGGGGTGGGGGGGGGGGGGGGTGGGGGGGGGGGGGGGTGGGGGGGGGGGGGGGTGGGGGGGGGGGGGGGTGGGGGGGGGGGGGGGTGGGGGGGGGGGGGGGTGGGGGGGGGGGGGGGTGGGGGGGGGGGGGGGTGGGGGGGGGGGGGGGTGGGGGGGGGGGGGGGTGGGGGGGGGGGGGGGTGGGGGGGGGGGGGGGTGGGGGGGGGGGGGGGTGGGGGGGGGGGGGGGTGGGGGGGGGGGGGGGTGGGGGGGGGGGGGGGTGGGGGGGGGGGGGGGTGGGGGGGGGGGGGGGTGGGGGGGGGGGGGGGTGGGGGGGGGGGGGGGTGGGGGGGGGGGGGGGTGGGGGGGGGGGGGGGTGGGGGGGGGGGGGGGTGGGGGGGGGGGGGGGTGGGGGGGGGGGGGGGTGGGGGGGGGGGGGGGTGGGGGGGGGGGGGGGTGGGGGGGGGGGGGGGTGGGGGGGGGGGGGGGTGGGGGGGGGGGGGGGTGGGGGGGGGGGGGGGTGGGGGGGGGGGGGGGTGGGGGGGGGGGGGGGTGGGGGGGGGGGGGGGTGGGGGGGGGGGGGGGTGGGGGGGGGGGGGGGTGGGGGGGGGGGGGGGTGGGGGGGGGGGGGGGTGGGGGGGGGGGGGGGTGGGGGGGGGGGGGGGTGGGGGGGGGGGGGGGTGGGGGGGGGGGGGGGTGGGGGGGGGGGGGGGTGGGGGGGGGGGGGGGTGGGGGGGGGGGGGGGTGGGGGGGGGGGGGGGTGGGGGGGGGGGGGGGTGGGGGGGGGGGGGGGTGGGGGGGGGGGGGGGTGGGGGGGGGGGGGGGTGGGGGGGGGGGGGGGTGGGGGGGGGGGGGGGTGGGGGGGGGGGGGGGTGGGGGGGGGGGGGGGTGGGGGGGGGGGGGGGTGGGGGGGGGGGGGGGTGGGGGGGGGGGGGGGTGGGGGGGGGGGGGGGTGGGGGGGGGGGGGGGTGGGGGGGGGGGGGGGTGGGGGGGGGGGGGGGTGGGGGGGGGGGGGGGTGGGGGGGGGGGGGGGTGGGGGGGGGGGGGGGTGGGGGGGGGGGGGGGTGGGGGGGGGGGGGGGTGGGGGGGGGGGGGGGTGGGGGGGGGGGGGGGTGGGGGGGGGGGGGGGTGGGGGGGGGGGGGGGTGGGGGGGGGGGGGGGTGGGGGGGGGGGGGGGTGGGGGGGGGGGGGGGTGGGGGGGGGGGGGGGTGGGGGGGGGGGGGGGTGGGGGGGGGGGGGGGTGGGGGGGGGGGGGGGTGGGGGGGGGGGGGGGTGGGGGGGGGGGGGGGTGGGGGGGGGGGGGGGTGGGGGGGGGGGGGGGTGGGGGGGGGGGGGGGTGGGGGGGGGGGGGGGTGGGGGGGGGGGGGGGTGGGGGGGGGGGGGGGTGGGGGGGGGGGGGGGTGGGGGGGGGGGGGGGTGGGGGGGGGGGGGGGTGGGGGGGGGGGGGGGTGGGGGGGGGGGGGGGTGGGGGGGGGGGGGGGTGGGGGGGGGGGGGGGTGGGGGGGGGGGGGGGTGGGGGGGGGGGGGGGTGGGGGGGGGGGGGGGTGGGGGGGGGGGGGGGTGGGGGGGGGGGGGGGTGGGGGGGGGGGGGGGTGGGGGGGGGGGGGGGTGGGGGGGGGGGGGGGTGGGGGGGGGGGGGGGTGGGGGGGGGGGGGGGTGGGGGGGGGGGGGGGTGGGGGGGGGGGGGGGTGGGGGGGGGGGGGGGTGGGGGGGGGGGGGGGTGGGGGGGGGGGGGGGTGGGGGGGGGGGGGGGTGGGGGGGGGGGGGGGTGGGGGGGGGGGGGGGTGGGGGGGGGGGGGGGTGGGGGGGGGGGGGGGTGGGGGGGGGGGGGGGTGGGGGGGGGGGGGGGTGGGGGGGGGGGGGGGTGGGGGGGGGGGGGGGTGGGGGGGGGGGGGGGTGGGGGGGGGGGGGGGTGGGGGGGGGGGGGGGTGGGGGGGGGGGGGGGTGGGGGGGGGGGGGGGTGGGGGGGGGGGGGGGTGGGGGGGGGGGGGGGTGGGGGGGGGGGGGGGTGGGGGGGGGGGGGGGTGGGGGGGGGGGGGGGTGGGGGGGGGGGGGGGTGGGGGGGGGGGGGGGTGGGGGGGGGGGGGGGTGGGGGGGGGGGGGGGTGGGGGGGGGGGGGGGTGGGGGGGGGGGGGGGTGGGGGGGGGGGGGGGTGGGGGGGGGGGGGGGTGGGGGGGGGGGGGGGTGGGGGGGGGGGGGGGTGGGGGGGGGGGGGGGTGGGGGGGGGGGGGGGTGGGGGGGGGGGGGGGTGGGGGGGGGGGGGGGTGGGGGGGGGGGGGGGTGGGGGGGGGGGGGGGTGGGGGGGGGGGGGGGTGGGGGGGGGGGGGGGTGGGGGGGGGGGGGGGTGGGGGGGGGGGGGGGTGGGGGGGGGGGGGGGTGGGGGGGGGGGGGGGTGGGGGGGGGGGGGGGTGGGGGGGGGGGGGGGTGGGGGGGGGGGGGGGTGGGGGGGGGGGGGGGTGGGGGGGGGGGGGGGTGGGGGGGGGGGGGGGTGGGGGGGGGGGGGGGTGGGGGGGGGGGGGGGTGGGGGGGGGGGGGGGTGGGGGGGGGGGGGGGTGGGGGGGGGGGGGGGTGGGGGGGGGGGGGGGTGGGGGGGGGGGGGGGTGGGGGGGGGGGGGGGTGGGGGGGGGGGGGGGTGGGGGGGGGGGGGGGTGGGGGGGGGGGGGGGTGGGGGGGGGGGGGGGTGGGGGGGGGGGGGGGTGGGGGGGGGGGGGGGTGGGGGGGGGGGGGGGTGGGGGGGGGGGGGGGTGGGGGGGGGGGGGGGTGGGGGGGGGGGGGGGTGGGGGGGGGGGGGGGTGGGGGGGGGGGGGGGTGGGGGGGGGGGGGGGTGGGGGGGGGGGGGGGTGGGGGGGGGGGGGGGTGGGGGGGGGGGGGGGTGGGGGGGGGGGGGGGTGGGGGGGGGGGGGGGTGGGGGGGGGGGGGGGTGGGGGGGGGGGGGGGTGGGGGGGGGGGGGGGTGGGGGGGGGGGGGGGTGGGGGGGGGGGGGGGTGGGGGGGGGGGGGGGTGGGGGGGGGGGGGGGTGGGGGGGGGGGGGGGTGGGGGGGGGGGGGGGTGGGGGGGGGGGGGGGTGGGGGGGGGGGGGGGTGGGGGGGGGGGGGGGTGGGGGGGGGGGGGGGTGGGGGGGGGGGGGGGTGGGGGGGGGGGGGGGTGGGGGGGGGGGGGGGTGGGGGGGGGGGGGGGTGGGGGGGGGGGGGGGTGGGGGGGGGGGGGGGTGGGGGGGGGGGGGGGTGGGGGGGGGGGGGGGTGGGGGGGGGGGGGGGTGGGGGGGGGGGGGGGTGGGGGGGGGGGGGGGTGGGGGGGGGGGGGGGTGGGGGGGGGGGGGGGTGGGGGGGGGGGGGGGTGGGGGGGGGGGGGGGTGGGGGGGGGGGGGGGTGGGGGGGGGGGGGGGTGGGGGGGGGGGGGGGTGGGGGGGGGGGGGGGTGGGGGGGGGGGGGGGTGGGGGGGGGGGGGGGTGGGGGGGGGGGGGGGTGGGGGGGGGGGGGGGTGGGGGGGGGGGGGGGTGGGGGGGGGGGGGGGTGGGGGGGGGGGGGGGTGGGGGGGGGGGGGGGTGGGGGGGGGGGGGGGTGGGGGGGGGGGGGGGTGGGGGGGGGGGGGGGTGGGGGGGGGGGGGGGTGGGGGGGGGGGGGGGTGGGGGGGGGGGGGGGTGGGGGGGGGGGGGGGTGGGGGGGGGGGGGGGTGGGGGGGGGGGGGGGTGGGGGGGGGGGGGGGTGGGGGGGGGGGGGGGTGGGGGGGGGGGGGGGTGGGGGGGGGGGGGGGTGGGGGGGGGGGGGGGTGGGGGGGGGGGGGGGTGGGGGGGGGGGGGGGTGGGGGGGGGGGGGGGTGGGGGGGGGGGGGGGTGGGGGGGGGGGGGGGTGGGGGGGGGGGGGGGTGGGGGGGGGGGGGGGTGGGGGGGGGGGGGGGTGGGGGGGGGGGGGGGTGGGGGGGGGGGGGGGTGGGGGGGGGGGGGGGTGGGGGGGGGGGGGGGTGGGGGGGGGGGGGGGTGGGGGGGGGGGGGGGTGGGGGGGGGGGGGGGTGGGGGGGGGGGGGGGTGGGGGGGGGGGGGGGTGGGGGGGGGGGGGGGTGGGGGGGGGGGGGGGTGGGGGGGGGGGGGGGTGGGGGGGGGGGGGGGTGGGGGGGGGGGGGGGTGGGGGGGGGGGGGGGTGGGGGGGGGGGGGGGTGGGGGGGGGGGGGGGTGGGGGGGGGGGGGGGTGGGGGGGGGGGGGGGTGGGGGGGGGGGGGGGTGGGGGGGGGGGGGGGTGGGGGGGGGGGGGGGTGGGGGGGGGGGGGGGTGGGGGGGGGGGGGGGTGGGGGGGGGGGGGGGTGGGGGGGGGGGGGGGTGGGGGGGGGGGGGGGTGGGGGGGGGGGGGGGTGGGGGGGGGGGGGGGTGGGGGGGGGGGGGGGTGGGGGGGGGGGGGGGTGGGGGGGGGGGGGGGTGGGGGGGGGGGGGGGTGGGGGGGGGGGGGGGTGGGGGGGGGGGGGGGTGGGGGGGGGGGGGGGTGGGGGGGGGGGGGGGTGGGGGGGGGGGGGGGTGGGGGGGGGGGGGGGTGGGGGGGGGGGGGGGTGGGGGGGGGGGGGGGTGGGGGGGGGGGGGGGTGGGGGGGGGGGGGGGTGGGGGGGGGGGGGGGTGGGGGGGGGGGGGGGTGGGGGGGGGGGGGGGTGGGGGGGGGGGGGGGTGGGGGGGGGGGGGGGTGGGGGGGGGGGGGGGTGGGGGGGGGGGGGGGTGGGGGGGGGGGGGGGTGGGGGGGGGGGGGGGTGGGGGGGGGGGGGGGTGGGGGGGGGGGGGGGTGGGGGGGGGGGGGGGTGGGGGGGGGGGGGGGTGGGGGGGGGGGGGGGTGGGGGGGGGGGGGGGTGGGGGGGGGGGGGGGTGGGGGGGGGGGGGGGTGGGGGGGGGGGGGGGTGGGGGGGGGGGGGGGTGGGGGGGGGGGGGGGTGGGGGGGGGGGGGGGTGGGGGGGGGGGGGGGTGGGGGGGGGGGGGGGTGGGGGGGGGGGGGGGTGGGGGGGGGGGGGGGTGGGGGGGGGGGGGGGTGGGGGGGGGGGGGGGTGGGGGGGGGGGGGGGTGGGGGGGGGGGGGGGTGGGGGGGGGGGGGGGTGGGGGGGGGGGGGGGTGGGGGGGGGGGGGGGTGGGGGGGGGGGGGGGTGGGGGGGGGGGGGGGTGGGGGGGGGGGGGGGTGGGGGGGGGGGGGGGTGGGGGGGGGGGGGGGTGGGGGGGGGGGGGGGTGGGGGGGGGGGGGGGTGGGGGGGGGGGGGGGTGGGGGGGGGGGGGGGTGGGGGGGGGGGGGGGTGGGGGGGGGGGGGGGTGGGGGGGGGGGGGGGTGGGGGGGGGGGGGGGTGGGGGGGGGGGGGGGTGGGGGGGGGGGGGGGTGGGGGGGGGGGGGGGTGGGGGGGGGGGGGGGTGGGGGGGGGGGGGGGTGGGGGGGGGGGGGGGTGGGGGGGGGGGGGGGTGGGGGGGGGGGGGGGTGGGGGGGGGGGGGGGTGGGGGGGGGGGGGGGTGGGGGGGGGGGGGGGTGGGGGGGGGGGGGGGTGGGGGGGGGGGGGGGTGGGGGGGGGGGGGGGTGGGGGGGGGGGGGGGTGGGGGGGGGGGGGGGTGGGGGGGGGGGGGGGTGGGGGGGGGGGGGGGTGGGGGGGGGGGGGGGTGGGGGGGGGGGGGGGTGGGGGGGGGGGGGGGTGGGGGGGGGGGGGGGTGGGGGGGGGGGGGGGTGGGGGGGGGGGGGGGTGGGGGGGGGGGGGGGTGGGGGGGGGGGGGGGTGGGGGGGGGGGGGGGTGGGGGGGGGGGGGGGTGGGGGGGGGGGGGGGTGGGGGGGGGGGGGGGTGGGGGGGGGGGGGGGTGGGGGGGGGGGGGGGTGGGGGGGGGGGGGGGTGGGGGGGGGGGGGGGTGGGGGGGGGGGGGGGTGGGGGGGGGGGGGGGTGGGGGGGGGGGGGGGTGGGGGGGGGGGGGGGTGGGGGGGGGGGGGGGTGGGGGGGGGGGGGGGTGGGGGGGGGGGGGGGTGGGGGGGGGGGGGGGTGGGGGGGGGGGGGGGTGGGGGGGGGGGGGGGTGGGGGGGGGGGGGGGTGGGGGGGGGGGGGGGTGGGGGGGGGGGGGGGTGGGGGGGGGGGGGGGTGGGGGGGGGGGGGGGTGGGGGGGGGGGGGGGTGGGGGGGGGGGGGGGTGGGGGGGGGGGGGGGTGGGGGGGGGGGGGGGTGGGGGGGGGGGGGGGTGGGGGGGGGGGGGGGTGGGGGGGGGGGGGGGTGGGGGGGGGGGGGGGTGGGGGGGGGGGGGGGTGGGGGGGGGGGGGGGTGGGGGGGGGGGGGGGTGGGGGGGGGGGGGGGTGGGGGGGGGGGGGGGTGGGGGGGGGGGGGGGTGGGGGGGGGGGGGGGTGGGGGGGGGGGGGGGTGGGGGGGGGGGGGGGTGGGGGGGGGGGGGGGTGGGGGGGGGGGGGGGTGGGGGGGGGGGGGGGTGGGGGGGGGGGGGGGTGGGGGGGGGGGGGGGTGGGGGGGGGGGGGGGTGGGGGGGGGGGGGGGTGGGGGGGGGGGGGGGTGGGGGGGGGGGGGGGTGGGGGGGGGGGGGGGTGGGGGGGGGGGGGGGTGGGGGGGGGGGGGGGTGGGGGGGGGGGGGGGTGGGGGGGGGGGGGGGTGGGGGGGGGGGGGGGTGGGGGGGGGGGGGGGTGGGGGGGGGGGGGGGTGGGGGGGGGGGGGGGTGGGGGGGGGGGGGGGTGGGGGGGGGGGGGGGTGGGGGGGGGGGGGGGTGGGGGGGGGGGGGGGTGGGGGGGGGGGGGGGTGGGGGGGGGGGGGGGTGGGGGGGGGGGGGGGTGGGGGGGGGGGGGGGTGGGGGGGGGGGGGGGTGGGGGGGGGGGGGGGTGGGGGGGGGGGGGGGTGGGGGGGGGGGGGGGTGGGGGGGGGGGGGGGTGGGGGGGGGGGGGGGTGGGGGGGGGGGGGGGTGGGGGGGGGGGGGGGTGGGGGGGGGGGGGGGTGGGGGGGGGGGGGGGTGGGGGGGGGGGGGGGTGGGGGGGGGGGGGGGTGGGGGGGGGGGGGGGTGGGGGGGGGGGGGGGTGGGGGGGGGGGGGGGTGGGGGGGGGGGGGGGTGGGGGGGGGGGGGGGTGGGGGGGGGGGGGGGTGGGGGGGGGGGGGGGTGGGGGGGGGGGGGGGTGGGGGGGGGGGGGGGTGGGGGGGGGGGGGGGTGGGGGGGGGGGGGGGTGGGGGGGGGGGGGGGTGGGGGGGGGGGGGGGTGGGGGGGGGGGGGGGTGGGGGGGGGGGGGGGTGGGGGGGGGGGGGGGTGGGGGGGGGGGGGGGTGGGGGGGGGGGGGGGTGGGGGGGGGGGGGGGTGGGGGGGGGGGGGGGTGGGGGGGGGGGGGGGTGGGGGGGGGGGGGGGTGGGGGGGGGGGGGGGTGGGGGGGGGGGGGGGTGGGGGGGGGGGGGGGTGGGGGGGGGGGGGGGTGGGGGGGGGGGGGGGTGGGGGGGGGGGGGGGTGGGGGGGGGGGGGGGTGGGGGGGGGGGGGGGTGGGGGGGGGGGGGGGTGGGGGGGGGGGGGGGTGGGGGGGGGGGGGGGTGGGGGGGGGGGGGGGTGGGGGGGGGGGGGGGTGGGGGGGGGGGGGGGTGGGGGGGGGGGGGGGTGGGGGGGGGGGGGGGTGGGGGGGGGGGGGGGTGGGGGGGGGGGGGGGTGGGGGGGGGGGGGGGTGGGGGGGGGGGGGGGTGGGGGGGGGGGGGGGTGGGGGGGGGGGGGGGTGGGGGGGGGGGGGGGTGGGGGGGGGGGGGGGTGGGGGGGGGGGGGGGTGGGGGGGGGGGGGGGTGGGGGGGGGGGGGGGTGGGGGGGGGGGGGGGTGGGGGGGGGGGGGGGTGGGGGGGGGGGGGGGTGGGGGGGGGGGGGGGTGGGGGGGGGGGGGGGTGGGGGGGGGGGGGGGTGGGGGGGGGGGGGGGTGGGGGGGGGGGGGGGTGGGGGGGGGGGGGGGTGGGGGGGGGGGGGGGTGGGGGGGGGGGGGGGTGGGGGGGGGGGGGGGTGGGGGGGGGGGGGGGTGGGGGGGGGGGGGGGTGGGGGGGGGGGGGGGTGGGGGGGGGGGGGGGTGGGGGGGGGGGGGGGTGGGGGGGGGGGGGGGTGGGGGGGGGGGGGGGTGGGGGGGGGGGGGGGTGGGGGGGGGGGGGGGTGGGGGGGGGGGGGGGTGGGGGGGGGGGGGGGTGGGGGGGGGGGGGGGTGGGGGGGGGGGGGGGTGGGGGGGGGGGGGGGTGGGGGGGGGGGGGGGTGGGGGGGGGGGGGGGTGGGGGGGGGGGGGGGTGGGGGGGGGGGGGGGTGGGGGGGGGGGGGGGTGGGGGGGGGGGGGGGTGGGGGGGGGGGGGGGTGGGGGGGGGGGGGGGTGGGGGGGGGGGGGGGTGGGGGGGGGGGGGGGTGGGGGGGGGGGGGGGTGGGGGGGGGGGGGGGTGGGGGGGGGGGGGGGTGGGGGGGGGGGGGGGTGGGGGGGGGGGGGGGTGGGGGGGGGGGGGGGTGGGGGGGGGGGGGGGTGGGGGGGGGGGGGGGTGGGGGGGGGGGGGGGTGGGGGGGGGGGGGGGTGGGGGGGGGGGGGGGTGGGGGGGGGGGGGGGTGGGGGGGGGGGGGGGTGGGGGGGGGGGGGGGTGGGGGGGGGGGGGGGTGGGGGGGGGGGGGGGTGGGGGGGGGGGGGGGTGGGGGGGGGGGGGGGTGGGGGGGGGGGGGGGTGGGGGGGGGGGGGGGTGGGGGGGGGGGGGGGTGGGGGGGGGGGGGGGTGGGGGGGGGGGGGGGTGGGGGGGGGGGGGGGTGGGGGGGGGGGGGGGTGGGGGGGGGGGGGGGTGGGGGGGGGGGGGGGTGGGGGGGGGGGGGGGTGGGGGGGGGGGGGGGTGGGGGGGGGGGGGGGTGGGGGGGGGGGGGGGTGGGGGGGGGGGGGGGTGGGGGGGGGGGGGGGTGGGGGGGGGGGGGGGTGGGGGGGGGGGGGGGTGGGGGGGGGGGGGGGTGGGGGGGGGGGGGGGTGGGGGGGGGGGGGGGTGGGGGGGGGGGGGGGTGGGGGGGGGGGGGGGTGGGGGGGGGGGGGGGTGGGGGGGGGGGGGGGTGGGGGGGGGGGGGGGTGGGGGGGGGGGGGGGTGGGGGGGGGGGGGGGTGGGGGGGGGGGGGGGTGGGGGGGGGGGGGGGTGGGGGGGGGGGGGGGTGGGGGGGGGGGGGGGTGGGGGGGGGGGGGGGTGGGGGGGGGGGGGGGTGGGGGGGGGGGGGGGTGGGGGGGGGGGGGGGTGGGGGGGGGGGGGGGTGGGGGGGGGGGGGGGTGGGGGGGGGGGGGGGTGGGGGGGGGGGGGGGTGGGGGGGGGGGGGGGTGGGGGGGGGGGGGGGTGGGGGGGGGGGGGGGTGGGGGGGGGGGGGGGTGGGGGGGGGGGGGGGTGGGGGGGGGGGGGGGTGGGGGGGGGGGGGGGTGGGGGGGGGGGGGGGTGGGGGGGGGGGGGGGTGGGGGGGGGGGGGGGTGGGGGGGGGGGGGGGTGGGGGGGGGGGGGGGTGGGGGGGGGGGGGGGTGGGGGGGGGGGGGGGTGGGGGGGGGGGGGGGTGGGGGGGGGGGGGGGTGGGGGGGGGGGGGGGTGGGGGGGGGGGGGGGTGGGGGGGGGGGGGGGTGGGGGGGGGGGGGGGTGGGGGGGGGGGGGGGTGGGGGGGGGGGGGGGTGGGGGGGGGGGGGGGTGGGGGGGGGGGGGGGTGGGGGGGGGGGGGGGTGGGGGGGGGGGGGGGTGGGGGGGGGGGGGGGTGGGGGGGGGGGGGGGTGGGGGGGGGGGGGGGTGGGGGGGGGGGGGGGTGGGGGGGGGGGGGGGTGGGGGGGGGGGGGGGTGGGGGGGGGGGGGGGTGGGGGGGGGGGGGGGTGGGGGGGGGGGGGGGTGGGGGGGGGGGGGGGTGGGGGGGGGGGGGGGTGGGGGGGGGGGGGGGTGGGGGGGGGGGGGGGTGGGGGGGGGGGGGGGTGGGGGGGGGGGGGGGTGGGGGGGGGGGGGGGTGGGGGGGGGGGGGGGTGGGGGGGGGGGGGGGTGGGGGGGGGGGGGGGTGGGGGGGGGGGGGGGTGGGGGGGGGGGGGGGTGGGGGGGGGGGGGGGTGGGGGGGGGGGGGGGTGGGGGGGGGGGGGGGTGGGGGGGGGGGGGGGTGGGGGGGGGGGGGGGTGGGGGGGGGGGGGGGTGGGGGGGGGGGGGGGTGGGGGGGGGGGGGGGTGGGGGGGGGGGGGGGTGGGGGGGGGGGGGGGTGGGGGGGGGGGGGGGTGGGGGGGGGGGGGGGTGGGGGGGGGGGGGGGTGGGGGGGGGGGGGGGTGGGGGGGGGGGGGGGTGGGGGGGGGGGGGGGTGGGGGGGGGGGGGGGTGGGGGGGGGGGGGGGTGGGGGGGGGGGGGGGTGGGGGGGGGGGGGGGTGGGGGGGGGGGGGGGTGGGGGGGGGGGGGGGTGGGGGGGGGGGGGGGTGGGGGGGGGGGGGGGTGGGGGGGGGGGGGGGTGGGGGGGGGGGGGGGTGGGGGGGGGGGGGGGTGGGGGGGGGGGGGGGTGGGGGGGGGGGGGGGTGGGGGGGGGGGGGGGTGGGGGGGGGGGGGGGTGGGGGGGGGGGGGGGTGGGGGGGGGGGGGGGTGGGGGGGGGGGGGGGTGGGGGGGGGGGGGGGTGGGGGGGGGGGGGGGTGGGGGGGGGGGGGGGTGGGGGGGGGGGGGGGTGGGGGGGGGGGGGGGTGGGGGGGGGGGGGGGTGGGGGGGGGGGGGGGTGGGGGGGGGGGGGGGTGGGGGGGGGGGGGGGTGGGGGGGGGGGGGGGTGGGGGGGGGGGGGGGTGGGGGGGGGGGGGGGTGGGGGGGGGGGGGGGTGGGGGGGGGGGGGGGTGGGGGGGGGGGGGGGTGGGGGGGGGGGGGGGTGGGGGGGGGGGGGGGTGGGGGGGGGGGGGGGTGGGGGGGGGGGGGGGTGGGGGGGGGGGGGGGTGGGGGGGGGGGGGGGTGGGGGGGGGGGGGGGTGGGGGGGGGGGGGGGTGGGGGGGGGGGGGGGTGGGGGGGGGGGGGGGTGGGGGGGGGGGGGGGTGGGGGGGGGGGGGGGTGGGGGGGGGGGGGGGTGGGGGGGGGGGGGGGTGGGGGGGGGGGGGGGTGGGGGGGGGGGGGGGTGGGGGGGGGGGGGGGTGGGGGGGGGGGGGGGTGGGGGGGGGGGGGGGTGGGGGGGGGGGGGGGTGGGGGGGGGGGGGGGTGGGGGGGGGGGGGGGTGGGGGGGGGGGGGGGTGGGGGGGGGGGGGGGTGGGGGGGGGGGGGGGTGGGGGGGGGGGGGGGTGGGGGGGGGGGGGGGTGGGGGGGGGGGGGGGTGGGGGGGGGGGGGGGTGGGGGGGGGGGGGGGTGGGGGGGGGGGGGGGTGGGGGGGGGGGGGGGTGGGGGGGGGGGGGGGTGGGGGGGGGGGGGGGTGGGGGGGGGGGGGGGTGGGGGGGGGGGGGGGTGGGGGGGGGGGGGGGTGGGGGGGGGGGGGGGTGGGGGGGGGGGGGGGTGGGGGGGGGGGGGGGTGGGGGGGGGGGGGGGTGGGGGGGGGGGGGGGTGGGGGGGGGGGGGGGTGGGGGGGGGGGGGGGTGGGGGGGGGGGGGGGTGGGGGGGGGGGGGGGTGGGGGGGGGGGGGGGTGGGGGGGGGGGGGGGTGGGGGGGGGGGGGGGTGGGGGGGGGGGGGGGTGGGGGGGGGGGGGGGTGGGGGGGGGGGGGGGTGGGGGGGGGGGGGGGTGGGGGGGGGGGGGGGTGGGGGGGGGGGGGGGTGGGGGGGGGGGGGGGTGGGGGGGGGGGGGGGTGGGGGGGGGGGGGGGTGGGGGGGGGGGGGGGTGGGGGGGGGGGGGGGTGGGGGGGGGGGGGGGTGGGGGGGGGGGGGGGTGGGGGGGGGGGGGGGTGGGGGGGGGGGGGGGTGGGGGGGGGGGGGGGTGGGGGGGGGGGGGGGTGGGGGGGGGGGGGGGTGGGGGGGGGGGGGGGTGGGGGGGGGGGGGGGTGGGGGGGGGGGGGGGTGGGGGGGGGGGGGGGTGGGGGGGGGGGGGGGTGGGGGGGGGGGGGGGTGGGGGGGGGGGGGGGTGGGGGGGGGGGGGGGTGGGGGGGGGGGGGGGTGGGGGGGGGGGGGGGTGGGGGGGGGGGGGGGGGGGGGGGGGGGGGGGTGCCCTGGGGGGAGGTGGGGTGGGGTGCGGGGGGGGGGGGGGGGGGGGGGGGGTGGGGGGGGGGGGGCAGCCCCAATTAACCTGTATCCTGATTTTACCCAGGACTTTTTTTTTGCCTACACCTCTAAGGACTGTTTTCAGATGAATTCATAGTTCCTTAATGCAAACTGCAGCATTTAGAAGGACCGAGGTCATCTCACTCTCAGTATTGATAAAATTCTTATTAGTACAAATAATAATAAAACCTAATAACACAGCGGATGTTTTATTTTTATTTTTGCAAAAAAAAAGTTTTAGCCATACACGTGCCCACTTGATAGAACAAAGGGTGATTACCCATGAACAGTAGCTGGACGAGCTTTCTCTGTAAGCTGTAAGTGTGAACAGTGTTTGCCTCAAGTTTGTGAAAAATCTGTCTGGAGCAGGTCAAGGGCGCGCAATTGGTTTTGGTGCTTTCCAGGATCTTTTAGTACACCATGCTGCATTGCTGAAAGCTAGTAGAAACATAATGGCTGTTAGTACAAACATCTCCAAGGAGCAGGGCTGAGTGCATGAATCAGTATTTGAACAGGAGTTCAATACAGTTGTAATAGATCCTTTTCAGGGCCATCTTGGAATGCCAGTTCTGATTACTGGAGACATGACTATAACTTTGGATCACAGTGCAAGAAAATGTATGTCGAGAACTCACTTGAAGATAGAAAAGGAATCAGAGATGAATGAAAAATAATGTGACAGACATCAGTCAGATGGGAAAGAAGGAAGGTCATGAAGGACAAAACCTCCTAGACATATTGGCATTGGGACTAGACACCTGCTTATGCACATATTGAAACTGGCTTAAGAAAGGAATACTTTAGTGCCTTTGAAGAAACAAATCAAGTGCTGGGACCCCACTAAATAATACCTACTTTCAATCCATTTTTAAAGCACTTTGCAGCTGGGACCTTGTTGAAACTCAAGGTCTAGAGTCCACTTCGGGCCGTGATTGCCCAGAGCAAGGAGGCAGGGCACCGAGAGTCACCAGTTGAAGGGAGGCAGCAAGTGGCGCACTGCCTTATGCTCTGGGAGAGCATGCTCCACCCTCTCAACTTGTGCACATCATCACGATCAGGGCCCAGATGTGCCAGACAGCTGGCCAGCCGACCCGAGGCATGCATGTTCCCCGTCTGGAGACTCCCCACATGCTCTGACACCTGGAGAAGAAACTGACCCATCCATCCCTGAATTCCTAGGAATGGGGGGCAGGCAGCCCTGTTGTTGCAGCCTGGCAGGTTTGAGTAAGGAGCATATCTTTGTGGGGAGGCTGAGAGCTTCTGGGACAGACCTACTTGCAGTTGTGGGCACTCCTTAAAAGGCTTGGAGTGAGGCAGACTCACTGGGATGCTTTTAGAACCTCTAGAAGTTGAGCCCTGACTTACCCCAACTTTAGTTAAAGGGGTCACAAAGGGCAGATGCCTTTGTGGCCCATATCACCTCTCTGGCTCCTTCCCAACTAGGGATTGGGGTTGGTGCGAGAGGTCAGCCAGGGGTGCTGTTGGCTGCTGATGTGAGATGTGCTCCTCTTGACGCCCAGCTTTGGTGTGGGATGTTAATTAATAAAAGGAGAAACAAACCCCATTCAATTCCAAGATATGGTCCTGTGGTTGTTGCCTAGAGGAAGCATCTATGCATCTGAGCACTTAATAGCAAAATCCACTTGCAAGCAATTGTGGCAGAAAGTGGATTGAAAGTGCAGTAATCTGCTTATATGGAAGGGGTCACAAAGGTGCCTTAAGAATCTTGAAATTTTGAGTGGTGACTGCCACAGTTTAAGGATGAAGCTGGACACTGAATCAATCTGTGTTTTCTTTTAGAAGGAGAAAATCTCATAACCTATGGGCAATCTGCAGAGCCATGCCTACATTACTCAGGGGAGCACAGGATAAAACTTTACTCAATGTTGCTCCCAACATTTGCTGAGGAAGGCTTGCAGTGGTTTTGCATAGGCAGGGAAAACTTCTTTAATACTGGAATGTCATTCTATATTTAGAAATCTCTACATTTCATCCAGAAATGGGATGGAGACAAGAGTATATTTTATGTATGTCCACATTTAATCCTCTTTATTCCCCTTAAGCACACTAATGAATTTTGCCAAACCTTACCACCACCCAAAAAACCCTGTATATAGCATCTGTGTTTTAATATGTTCTCTGCTTTCTGTTGGCTACTAATTTTTGTAAATTATATGTCCTGGTGTTTCTTTTTTTAAAAAAAATCAGCTTTTTTTGTTTGAATTTACTCTTTGAGAAACTCAAAGCATTCCTTTAGAAATGCAACATATTAATTTTGTAAATCAATGAGTATTTATGGTAGTAGAAAACTGGAGGGATATTCCATCTTACAGACAATATACACATTTGGAGTACTCACCCCTTGAGGTCCTATGTTCTATATTACAATGGAAATATATGATTTACTGTATGATTGAATTCAGAAATATATACAGTTTTCCTTATTTTTTTAACATATGGCAATATATAGTTTTCCTTAATTTTTTTTGGAGCAACTATCTTTAAAGATATGCAAGAACCAATAAAATGTGCCCCAGGACTTACCTTGGGATGCTGTTGCGGCAGGGGAGGAATGAGCAGGAGCCCTTCTCCTGGGTGCCAATTGGTGGCGTCACATGACGGGAGACCATCAGGTGAGGAGGGAGCTGGGTGTGCCTATAAAAGGCTGACGAGCGAGAGGAGCACTCGCTCGTTGTCAGTGGATGGCCTATCTGTGTTGAAGAGCCAGATTCAGAAGCAGCCTCAGAAGCACTTGGGCATTAGGGCCTGGGGATCGGGTGGAAAATTAGGAGGGGTGGGGGCTGGGGAACAGGAGGGAAGCAGTTCGTGTACTTCGGAGGCTCACCAGATTAGTGGTGCTGTGTTTCTTTTCCTCCTTGTCCTGTCACCTTTTTTTATTGCCACTTTTTCTCCTTCTGAGAACTGCCAGTACCATTCAGTACTGCTTTTCTCCTTGCTAGCTCATTGGACAAATTAGAAACCTATTGGTTTTTAATCTCTCTGCGAGGTTTAGAACTTTCCTCTCTCACCACCTGCATTTGACTCAGTTCTACATACTTGCTGAACCCTTGCTGAAATTAATGGCTGTGGCAAGGGTACATGCCCCACACCTTCCACAATGTAAAGAGAAGGAAAAAATAGTTTCTCTGCCATATCCACATCTACCATTAGCAATCAGTTTATTCCTTAGCCATCCAAAGGTCCAAATATTTCTTGTTGACTTTTTTTGGGGGGGGGAGGAGGGGGGTTATATGTCCTGGCTGTTTAAAAAAAGCTTCTTCATTGTTGATCATTTCTAAATATACCTTGTGAACATCTTAAAGCCATTAAAGCTAACATATTCTTTGTGTAAATATAAATTCAGCAAATATGTATGATAGTCAAAATCTGGAGAACATTGTATGTGCCACAGGCAATATATATGATTTGCAATACTCACCACTACATTAGACAGAACATTCTATTTAAACAAAAACACAAAAAAACGGGTTGGTTCGTGTTTTGTTATATGATTAAATTCAGAGCAGTTCAGTGAAAGGTCTCTAAGAACTTAAACTTTGCTGACTGGAGCCCCAACCTTCTCCCTTTGGTTTCCATCTTCTGAACTTTTCCCAGCTTTGCCATGCCCATTTTGAGATACAGTGAACAGAACAGCACACAGTTTTCCAAATAAACCCACGCCATAAGAATTTGGCCTTATAGAGGGAATTATATGATAATACTGGCTGTTTTACATTTCCAAATCTTTTTTTTCCTGCAGCAATCGCACCTTACGGCCAGAAGTTTTGCGCTTTTTTTTCTTCAATTTTGCTATAGCACACTTGGCCAGTAGAGCCACTTTCAAAATTTGAAAGACTATCACAAGTTGGTATGACCCTGAGACCATTTTCCCTCTCAGTATCAGCAAGCTCAGACTGCGTTAGCATATAATTGACATTGGGAGTTTTTGTTTCAATGTGCATTTCTGTACAGTGCCCCAAGCTGAACTTTGTTTACCACATTGTATCCCACAAAACCAACTTGTGGGAATATTCCTGGAGTTTTTCAGTCAACTTTGATTGCATTTTTTCCTATTTCATCTTGACTAATTTTGTGTCACTTTCAAACCTGCCCTCTAGGTCATAAACCTCCTGAGTATCAGCACCAATTCAGTGCGTAATGCTTTTGGCAGCTGAGACTCCAACTTTATGTGACTCCCTGTGGATTTTAAAAGACCAAGTACATAATGTTTTCCAGCTCTCCTTTATCTACTGTTTGTTCACTTTCTCAAAAACCCCTAAAAGCTTTGTGAGAAGCAGTATTTCCTTTTGCAGAAGCCATGATAATTTTCCCTCAGCAGGGCTTTTTCCGCATGGGCCATAAACAGCACCCTGGGGACGGCAAAAACGCCATCCCAAGGGAGCTGTTCGCCAAGTCGAGTGCAGCAATTTGCTGCGCAGCTAATGCCCGCCCTCGATTAACCTCAGAGTGGCTGATAAAACAAAACCACCCGTTTTCCGACCTCACTTCCTGAGCGAGGTTTACGGAAAATGGCGGCTTCCGGCCGCTGCTCACTCTGAAACGGCGGCGCTGGAAGGCGCCATCCCTCTATGTGACCAGTCGACCTACCGTCTCTGCAGCCATCCGGTAGCGTCGCGAGCCTGGGGACCGCCCCCTGGCCTCTGCGACTGGCGCTGGACAACTTCGCAGAGACGGTAGGTCGGCTGGGCGCAAATGCTTCGCGTTTGCACTTTTGCGTACTTCCCTGCAACTGGGACTGTTAAATTGTGAGCGGTTCCGGGGGGGGGGGGGGGTTTGGGTCGGCGTCATGTATGCCGACCCAACCCCCATCGTGGCCGTGCGGAACGGCCCAGGCTTTGTTGCTCCATGTTCCTAAAAGTTCTGTCTTTCATACAAATTTCTACTAATTTACCCCTGGGATGAAATTATACTTAGCTGGCCTGTAAATGTCACTGGTTTCACCTCTGGACCTGTTTTTAAAAACTGGGGATGAGTTCCATATTCAGGTTCTCACATTTGTGATCCCTACAAGCAGTAGAAACCTACTGGTTTTTAATCTCCCTGCGAGGTTTAGCATTTTTCTCTCTCATCACCTTCATTTGACTCAGTTCTGCATAATTCCCTCCTGAAAATAACAGCTGTGGCATGGGTACACACCCCACACTTTCCCCAGTGAACAAAGAAAGAAAAGAGCTTCTCTGCCATCTCAACATCTTCCATTTGCAATCAGTTTATACCTTGCACATCCAAAGCTCCAAGTACTTCTTGTTGGCTATTAATGTTTTAAAACGGGCTGTTGCCCTACCCTTTTTACCCTGCTTTATTGAACAACGGATTCAATATGATTTTTCTTGCTCATGCAATATGTACTGGCAAGTGCCAGGCAATATTGTAATGTAGTGTGTGATAACAGCCAGCACAGTGGCTCCAAACCAAAAACAGACCAGAGTGCAAATTTTGAAGGCCATGTCAGCAAAATTAAATAACTGAAAGGGTTAATCCAGTCAGCAGAGACTGGAAGCCTCATGGGCGTATCTTTGATTACCACACCCTGCCAAGGTTGCTGCAGTACAAAAGGATCTAGGGAACTCCCTGCCATAAGGATTGCACCTCCCTGCCTCTAGCAACCAACTCCTTTACAATTGCTCCTTCTCTGATCAACTCAAGCCTCAGCCAAATCTACATGACATATCTGGGCAGAAACTCTGCCCAAGCCATCGAGGCTACCTCCTGATTTAAATCACAAGACAATCGGTCCTACTGTCCTGACATTTAGAAATCAATAGGTAAGCTGCTAATTAGCACAACCCAGCTATCCCAGCATGGAAATCCAAGAACTCCAGGAAGAGAACTCTCTGCTCCCGCCCCAGATTATGCTATGGGGTATAAAAGTACAGTGCACCCCAAGTTCCAAGCTCGCTCGCACTCTTTCTCTGTAGAGCTCTAGCTCTAGTGCTAGCTGGCTGGCTAGCTAGCTCCTAGCGAGCTTGCTGGCTCGTTCCAGCTCTTTACTAGCCTGAACCTCTCTTGTGTCTAGTTGGTTTTGAGTCATGATATCGTCCTTCGCTTGGATTCACATGCTGGTCAGTGTAAGATCGCTTGCCTTCTTCAAGAACTTCTCATCTGAAGATAGCTTATATCTCCTCTCGGCAACTGTGTGAAAGCTTATCCACATCCTCACTGTATGAATCATTTTTTACCAAAAACCTGCCATGTAAAAATATTTCTAATTTCATTTTTGGATGCTTTGTGCAAACTTTTCTGTAGAATGTTTCCCAAAAAAGCCATTTTTCGCTGGGGTATATAGTTATAAAGATCCCTCCACTAGCCTACCTCTGGCTAGCCAAGCTGAGTTAATTCCCCACCGCATCATCTTCTCTAAATCTTCTAACTATTGAGCTAGCATAACAGGGCTTGGACACATTTATGGAGAAGCTCAATCTATGGCTACCAATCTTGATCCTCCTTGATCTGAGATTGCAAATACCTTAGCAGAACAGGTGCTCAGGAGCAGCAGCAGCAGGAAGCCATTGCTTTCACATCCTGCATGTGAGCTCCCAAAGGCATTTGGTGGGCCACTACGAGTAACAGAGAGCTGGACTAGATGGACTCTGGTCTGATCCAGCAGGCTCCTATGTTGTTATATTCTGATGTTTTGGGGCATTTTGATGTCCTGGCTGCTTTTGTTTTTTACAAAAAAAAACTCAGCTTGTTCTAATGTTGATCATTTTGTAAATGTACCTTAGACCAACCTAAAGCCCTTTGTTTGCCCAGAACCAACATATTCCTTTTGTCCCCTAAATGGGTATTCAAAGTAAAATATATGACAGTCAAAATACATTGTGTGCAATACAGACACTAAATATGATTTGCAATACTCACAGCATCTCTCAACGCCTGTTTTAAAACAGAAAGACAGGGTTTTGTTCTTGCTTTTATTTGATTGAATTCAGGTCAGTCATAGAAAGGTCTCTAAAATGCTTAAACTCTGCTGTCTGGAGTCCTAACCACCTCCTCCCTTTCATTGCCCTGTTCTGTATTTCTCCCAGCTCTGCTGTGCCCTTTTTGACAGACAAGGAACAGAACTGCATACACTATTCCAAATGAGGCTGCAGCATAGATCTGCAATATAGGAACTACCAATATGCGTACTCGATGGTTTTCTTTCCAATCTCTTTCCTGTTGAAATCTCGCTTTAACATAGGCTCATTCCGCGACATGCATACTTAATGCACTTTCAAACTCGCTTTCAGTGCTCTTTGGAAAGCTGAAGCGAGGAACAGCCAAAATCGTTACTTCTGCAAACCAGTTTTGTGAAACTGGTTTGAAAACGCATTATTCTGCGTGTCCCGAAGGGCCCATAGAGTTTGCATTATCCGCTTTGACCCCAAGATTTTTCAGTGCCAGCAGAAGCTCGAAGACAGGTGGCGCCTTTTCCGCGACGTAAGTAAGCATTTTAATGGCTGACCTGGAGATGGCAAAAACGCCGTCTCCAGGCCGCCATTCGCACAGGGGGTGCAGCTGCATCAGCCGCTAGCGCCAGCCCGACCACCGCAAAGTCGGCGTTTCCCCAGAGTGCTTGGAAGTGCTCTTGTTGGGGAAACTTAGCCACCAGGCTTTCAGCTGCCGAAGCGAACTGCAATGACCAGATACCTCCCTCACCCTGCATCTTACCTTGATCCTCGGGCCGGAGCGCCCGGAGAACATCCCAGTATCGAAGCCGGGCGCCGGCATCCACGAAACGCCAGCGCTGCCCGGGCGTTACGTCAGAGACCGTCCATGCCGGGACGGTCCCAAAGCTGTCGTCGTCTGGGTTACCAGGCCGGAAACGCTGACCCGGCCGCTTCCGCATTCGTGCGGAAACGGACAGTGTTAGCATAAACTTGAAGTTGATATTTTTTGTTGCAGCGAGCATCACTTAAGAGTTCCTCAATTTTAACTTTGCCACATTGTTGCCCAGTTGCCCAATTTATGGAGAGCCTTCTAGGGCTCTTCACAGTCCTCCTTGGTTTTTACCATCCTGACTCATTTTATGTCATTTCCTAACTGGGCCACTACTCTGCTCACCTCTGCTTTCAGATTACTGGTGAACAAATGAAATGTTATCTGCTCCAATACCTACCTTTGTGAGACCTCGCTGTGTACTTCCCACAACTGTGATAACTGTCCATCGTTCCTTCTTTTTGCTTTCTGTCATTTAACCAATTATTTTTGTCCATGAAATAATCCATCATATTATCCCAGGACCACTAAGTTTACTCAGGAGTCTTTGGTGAGGGTACCCGCTGGAAAGTCCAAGTACAAAATGTTTTCCTGGTCACCTTTATCTATATGCTTTTAAACTTTTTCAAAGAACTCCAGAAGATTTGTGAGGCAGCAGTATTTCCGTTCGTAAAAGCCATGCTGATTTTCCCTTGATACCTTCCCATGTTCCTCTGTGTTAGCTGAATATTTCTATACTTTTAATTCCAGTTTCTACAAATGTTATGATGTGAGCAAGATGTTTAGCATTTTCACTGGTCTTTAATGGCCTGGTTCCCCTCTCAATATATATTTTTAGAAAAAACTTGGTGTAATGTTGGCTACAGTGGCTGAATCTGGTATTAAGTTAAATAGGTTAGAATCGAAAAACCCATTTCCACACTTGTGTTCCTTTTAAAAGATAATGGGTATGCCACATGCCCAAATGGGGAAAATGAGTGGAGAATCATAAGAGCATTGCGGTATTATTGCAAACCGCCGACTTATTGCAATAGCATTTGATTTGCAATATACCAATAATACCTGTTCATAGCAACAATACCCATGGAAGATCAGAGGCAGTTCTATACATCTTTTTGAAACCTTTTCTTGTGGCAAAATTTTGATCTGAGCAAAACGTTATCATATACAGCAGAGAAGGATTTAAATAAAGGCTGGATTCTAATTATATCATCAAACTCATTCTTTGAACCTAGTGTTATATAGCATTTTTCTAGGTTTTAACCAATGTATCAGGTTTTAGGTGGAAATAAATAGAATTGAACTGCAGCAATGGAGATGTATTTGTTTTTAACTTTCCCAGTTGATCTAGGCTGTTATCTCATGTCACCTTAATTTGAATCAGGCTTTTTTTTCCAGATTTCCTTCCTGAAAATAGTGGCTGTTGCCTGCTTATATGCCCAACACTTTCCTTACAGTGAACCAAATGGGGGTGGGGGTGGGTTTCTCTGCCATCTCTCCATCTTACTTTAGCGATCCATTTATTCCTTGTTCATCCAAAGGCCCAACTGGGTCTTGCTGGCTACTATTTTATTATTATTGTAGATTTCACAGCTGTCAAATTGTTTTAGCTGGTTGTTGGCACTTTCGATTCCACAATCTGAGCTCTCACCCAAGGGGCCTAGGAAGTTGTAGTGTATACCGGCATAAATATTCATGCGGATGTCAGCAGGGGCTGCTTTCGGAATTGACTGAATCAGATGTTGATTTTGTCGAATTCAAGAGAGATGTGTTTTCAAAGCGGCTGCCCTAGTGTTTTTTCATGGTGGAGATGGCGCTTCCAGCCGTGCTGATGATTACCACTGGGACGACCATCATGATTGGTTTAGTGCTGTAGACAGCTTGAAGCTCGATTTTCATATCATGGTATCGATAAGGCTGGATACCTTTGTGTTCTTTTTTCAATGACCCTACTGGTTACCAGGTACTACTATGTCGATGATGGTCACTCTCTTGTCTAACTGATCATGTGGTATTTATTGGTGGGTATTATTATTTATATGTCCTGAGTGCTGGTTTTAATTTTAGTTTTTTTTCCATTGTTGGCCATATTTTCCCAAAGTTGTTTTCGCGTTGTTTTTTGTTTCTTCTGCGAAAAGTAGTGTTTGGAGATACAATATATTACTTTTCTAAATAATTCAGTAACTATATATGAGTATTAAGATCTAGAACGACATTGTGGCACATACAAACAATATACATGACTTGCAATACTCACCGCCAGTCCTCCTGAAGTTAGCTGCATTACAACAGAAAGACAGCATTTTGTTTCTCTGCTATGTCATATAATTGAATGCAAGGGGGCTCGTAGAAATATCTTTCAGAGCTCAAACTCTGCTGCCTTAAACCTCCTCCTCCCTTTGGGCCATCTTTTATTACTTACTCCTATTGCTATTCTGAAAGTCAGCCTCAGCCTAAAAGAGGCATGAACCTGATTTCAGGCTTACAGTATTAAACGTTGTCATAAAGGACTCGTATCACCATGGAAAACAAATCACAAGGGATGAGCATTAACACGACACATATCAGTGACAGAAAAAACAAGAAGGGTCTTGAAGTGACATTATTATGTATTTTGGACCTGACTGAACATGCATATGTTGTATTAACTTCTATCACAAAGGACTTCTTTTGCACTTTTCTTAAAAGCAACTGGTAATGGCTTAACAATTTTGACTCTATAGAATTCTGGCTCAATTATGCTTGGAGATCTCCTTTTTAGGACAGGAAATCAGGATAAGTCTTGCTTTCAGCTGCAAACCTTGGTTGAGCATGGCACATTTTCAGAGACGTCAACCAACAGAGCAGATATTAGCTTGGTTTCTCCAGGAGCTTCCAAGAAGGCCAAAGAGAGAATAGAGAACACTGATAAAACTTTTCCATCATCTTAAGCCAGTCATTTGCTGGCAACTGGAGCTGAAGTAATTAGAGAGAAGACAATGCATCTAGTCACAGGGGAAAGCATGTTCCCACTTCCAACCATGGCACACCTTTTCTCCATGAAACAAAGGCTGTTTCTCCACTCACGCAGTTTGTTTCGTGCACTACTTTCCCCAAATACTTGGCAGGGTCCAGCAGCTCCTCCTTTCACTACCCAGGGTCGTGTGACAGCGCAGCCAGCCCCGTATTCTGCTGCAGCTCTCACGCGCCCCCAGCGCGCATCATTTCTGGCGCAGTTTGGAACGAAAGCGGACTTTTGGGATGATACAGCGAGGGCAAATGGGGAAGCCTGGAAAGCAGCCTCCAGAGCTGCGCTCCAGCGAATCAGAACAAAGACCCGCCCTGCTGTTCACCAGCGAACCCACGGATGTGGCGAGTGCTGCTTCTCTGCAGGCGAGGCAGACAGCAAAGCTTTCCTACGGTACAAGCTGAAGTGGGGAGAACGGCTGCCCCCTCAAAAGCTGTGATTCGTACGAGACCGATTTGCCTCAGCTTTTTTTTTTTGAAGTGGGAAATTGCCCACAGGTTATGTTAACTAATCTCATCAACACTCTGTTTCTGTTATTCCTCAATGCACTAATTCCATCTCCACATTTCCTGACTAACCTGAACTAACAACCACCTTCACCTGCGGAACACTTATCCCAGATCTGAAATGACTTCAGTTCAACCTAAAATCTAATAATAAAATGTGGACACTCCAAGGGTTTAGAATGTTAAGCCTACATGTCCACATCTTGTTTTCATCCAGAAAACAAGAGCCACCTTTCTCTGGGAAGATTTAGCTCTCTTAACATTGCTAGAGGCAGTGACTTAGGTATAGATTTTTATGGAGGGTTTCTGAAGGGGGCAAGGCCATGCCTCACCCACTCCACCTCCTCTGAGGGCATTGGCCCCTGTCTTCCCAAGCTCCTGCTTCTCCTCAGCCTCCGAGGAGTGCTTATAAAAGCAGCTATCTGAGGCAAGGGATGGCAGACTTCCCTGCCCTCTGGCCCGCCTCCTGGCCTTCCCTGCTTCCCTGCCCGCTGGAATCCACCCCTAAACAACTTCACTTTCAATGGTGTTTAAATTAGGGAGCCCAGATTCTCCTTTTAATCCATCTTAAAGGGAGAATCTGGGGTCCCCAGTTAAAACAACATTGAAACTGATGCTGTTTGAGGTGGATTCTCCCCCACCTTGAAACAGCATCACGTTCAGTGTTTAAACTGAGGACCTCAGATTCTCCCTTTAAATCCATGCCGAAGGAGGTGGATGTAAAAAGAGAATCTGGGGAAATTGGGGGGGGGGGGTTCCTGCTGTCAGAGGTACAATTGTTAAGCTGGCAGCACCAAACTTTCAGGGTATCTTTAGCAGACTCTTCTGATGATATCACCCAGGTTTGGTGAAGTTTGATTCAGAGGGTCAAAAGTTATGGACCTTCAAAAGTGTAGCCCCCATCTTCTATTAGCTCCCATTGGAAATAATGAGGGATGGGGCACCCCCTTTGGGAGTCCATAACTTTGGACCCCCTGAACCAACCTTCACCAAACCTGGGTGGTATCATCAGGAGACTCTCCTGATGATACCACCCAGGTTTAGTAAAGTTTGATTGAGGGGGTCCAAATATATGGACCCTCAAATTGGTAGACCCATCTACTATTAGCTCCCATTGGAAACAAAGGGGGATGGGGCACCCATTTTGGGGGTCCATAACATTGGACCCCCTGAACCAAACTTCACCAAACTTGGCTCGTATCATCAGGAGTGTCACCTGACAATACCCCGAAATTTTGGTGTTGCTAGCGTAAAAACTGTGTCCCCTGCAGGCCAAAAACCGAAAACACACTTTAAAATAGAAAAAACCCACAAACGGGTGGGCAGACATGCAATGGGCGGGTTGAACCCCAGAAACCCCCCCTTACCTACGTCCTTGGCTAGAGAGCTAGATTTTTCGATAAATTAGCTACCCATCTGACAAGCTTCATGCACAAGACTACTTAAAACCAGATAGTATGGTGAAAATAACAATGAGAAAACACAATGTAAAATCCATTCTATGCGGGCACAGGGGTGGGGATGGCCTGCACCACAGGGCCCATCTTCTGTGTTTGCACACTACAGTAGCTGGCGACTGGGGTAAGTCCCGCTGTGCTGGCATGATCAATACCAATTTGCATGGTGACGGTGGCACAGATACTGGCGCAAGCCTTCGGCCACTTGCAGTGAAGCTGCAGCAACTCCCCTTTCCTGGATTTCATTGTAAGAATTTTAGCCCTGGAGCTGTCTATAATGTTTAGCCAAAATCAAGTCCCACTGTGTTCTTAGAATACTATTTCATTATTTGCTCAAGGGAAATACTTTACTTCAAGCCACTGTCAGCATTGTACCATTTACATGAAAACAAAAATCACTCCCTACTTTCTAAGGGCATTTGGGGCACATGAGGACGAGTGCTGTAAACACCTTGGTACCCATGGGCCCTGAACTGACAATGCTTGTTTAGGCCATGCCTAGCATTCAGCAGGAGTAGGGTAGATTGCTTGAAGAGGTGGGAATAATTGGGAAGCAGCCAAATCGTTACAAAAAAGGGCTAGCCTGGCATACAGAAATAATTCATGAAGAAGCCTATGGCATGGACCGGGGAGTGATATGAGATGGGAAATTTAAATTTCAGATTTTAATTTTGGAAAAAGGAAGCACTCTGACAGGATGTGGAAATGCTGGAGAAGCTGACCTGTGACCTGGATGTGAGATTTCAGGACTGGCTATTACTTCCCCCCGAATTCCCTCCCTGAACTCTGCCCTTCTCTGGCTGCAGACTCATGTCTTCAGAAATTCCCCCATTCCAGAGTTATCAGCCCAAGCCAACACTTCAATGTTCCAAGTGTTTCAAGTAAACAGTTCTAAAAGTGTTTGAAATAAATTAAAAACTTTTTTAAAAATGATTTCGTAATGAAGACAGATTTTCAAACTCTGGAAAGGACCATCTGGTAACCACTATGAACATTACAGAACAGAGACAATATACAGGAAGTTCAATACTCACATCATCACCACCACCACAACACTGGATTACAAAGAAAAAATATTCTGTCATGTTTTAGACAATGTCAAACCATTATTTATAGTTTTTATTTCATCTGCAGGGGATAACATGTGTTGCCTTCTGAGGGTGGAACCACCAGGGTGAATCCTCTCCAATAACCACACTGGACTCTTTGCTGGGATAAACATTTTGGCCATAGCCATTTTATTAGCCAACCAAAAACAGAAGCGTGAGGCGTAGCATGGGTCTTGATCTGGTCTGTCTGCTTCCTAACGAAGCTCCAATGGGTGGATGCCCTGTATTGGACTTCGCTCCGCTGAAGGTCTCTGCCGGGCGGACGCTCCTGGCAAGAGGTGATCCCCATTTGCCGGTTCGGCGGGGCGGTTGCCTCTTGCCGCCATCGGCACTTCCAGATCATTACCCATGCTCCACCGCCGAACGGCTATGACAGAAACATGCAACAACCGAATAAACCTAGGGAGAGGTGCGTGGGCAAATCGTCGGCTGGCCAAAGCACATGGCCAGAACAAAGGAGGGCTTCCCCTTTAAAGGGGTCCATCCACCCTCCCCTCCTGGTGACGTCAGCCCTTGCCCAACATGGCTTGGGCTTCACCTCTGCCCTCAGTTAGGCGGAAGCGGTCACCTTGGCTCCACCCTTCCCACCCCCAGAGGCAACCGCAGCTGGTGGGTGATTCACAGCTGTCTTTCTGTTAAGCAGACTCAAACAATAATGGTCATGATGGGAATATTACAGAACTGGGAAAAGATGATTGGATTTCTACCAAAATTCGGTACATATTATCTTTTCTCTAGCTCTCTGAATATTGGAAATATCAGTATCCTTGAGGAATGGTTCAACCCGCTCCTTAATAAATCAATAAAACCAAATGAAAGAAAAGAGAGCCTCCCATGCATATGACTGCTTAAAATGAGATAGTATGGTGAAAATAACTATGGGAAAACAGAATGTAAAATTCATTTTATGCTGGCACAGGAGTGGCGGTGGCCTGCACAGCAGGGCACATTTCTGTGTTTGCACACTACAGTAACTGGCAACTGGGGTAAGTAATTTTGGTAAAAGGAAACACTCTGGCTCATTCTGCACATGCAGAATAATGCACTTTTAAACTGCTTTTAGTGCTCTTTGAAGCTGTGCGGAATCGCAAAATCCGCTTGCAAACAGTTGTGAAAGTGGTTTGAAGACGCATTATATTGTGTGTGCGGAAGGGGCCTCTGACATGAAGTGGAAATGTTGGAGAAGCTGTCCTGTGACCTGGATGTGACATTTCAGGGCTGGTTATCACATCCCCCCGAGTTCCCTCCCTGAACCCTGCCCTTCTCCGGCTGCAGACTCATGTCTTCAGAAATTCCCCCATTCCAGAGTTATCAGCCGAAGCCAACACTTCAACATTCCAAGTGTTTCCAGTAAACAGGTCTAAAAATGTTTGAAATAAATAAATAATGTACACACGAATGAATAATGAAGTCAGATTTTCCAAGTCTGGCAAGGATGTCTATTTGCCGTGATGAGCATTACAGATCAGAAACAATATACAAGAGGGGCAGTACTCACCCCACTCGAAGGCTGGTTTAAAAAAGAAAAGACATTCTGTCATGTTTTCTGGAAATCTCTTAAATACATTTATTGTTTTTCTTTTGTCTACAGGGAATTACCCTTATTCTGTTATGCAGACACAAACCATTAGTATTGCAGAACTGGGAAAAAGAGATTAAATTTCTACCTAAATTCCATTCATTTACCCAGCAGAGGAAAAAACAACAGCCAAGGACAGTCCTATCTTTAAAGTTGTCTTGCAGCTAGTAAAGATTCTTATCTTATGTTTTTCACTTCCTAACTGCCCCTCTTTCCCATGATGTGTTTTTCTTTTAATCATTTCTTAATTCTTTTAGTTCTGAAGCTTGTTTTCATGAGTTTTTATTATTCACAACCTGTGTGACTCCCATGTGTAATAAAGAGTCATAGGGAAAATGTAGAGCAGCAATCTTAGGTTGGGGGGGAAGACCCAAAGGGCTTTGGGAAATAGAACCACTTCTCCTGGTTCCCAAGAGACTGCAAATCTGGAACCAGCTGGGACTTTGGCCTGTTAATGCATGCAGTGCTCCTTTGCAGCTTTCATTGAGACTTTGGGTCTCCTTTAGGCAGAAAATTCTGTACAGCTTTTGTTCTAAGACGTCCTCAAAACACCTTTTTGCAGCTCAAGGCAAGGAAGGGTAGAAAAGGTAAAAACGAAGAGGTCATAAAGTCCAAGTCATGATAAAGGAATCCATTTTCCTCTCCACATGCATTTGGTGCAGGCAGTGATTGGAGGCCATGGAAACAATCCAGGTTACTGTCACCCCTTTTCATGGAAATACTTCTCTTTTTTATTGTTCTGCAAAACATTCATAGCTCTGCAGGCATGCCGAAATGAAAACCCACAGCCATACCAGCGTCCCACAATATGACTAGCTGCACCTGTGTAGCTATGCAGTTGCAAGCTTGAGCAAACAAAAAAAATTAAAGAAGGGAAAAGGGCTCCCTAGCAGCAGAAATGGCTGAGCTATGGTGGGCAGCTTCTACCTGACTGTGCAGGGATGGGGTGGAAGGGAGGGAAATAAAACATTTTCTGCCTGACAGGTCCTAAGCGGGATTTTCAAAAAAAAAAAAGATTGTTTTGTTTAGTGATTTTCGAAAAGACCTGGGTTGAAGAGGAGATAAAACAGGGCAGACTCATTTTGGTGAGTGGGACTCTGTAAGCGAAGCCCCACCCACCCAAAGAATTGGGGTTATATAAGCGTCTCTACGTCGCAGTGTCCCCTTTGGCCTGTGCAGAGAATGAACCCATGAAGGTTAGAACAGGTAGGTAGCTGATAGTGAGGGTCTCCATGAAGGACCGTGCCCTTCAAGGTAGTGGGTATGGTGGCACTGACCCCCAAAAGAGCTGGTAACTGGAAAACCTGTTCAGCCTCTCACAGCCATTAAACTACTCCAACTTAAGGAAGCCTCTGGAGCTTTGGTGAGGCATTCTACATCTTGTTCTCCTCCTACAAAGATGTCACCATTTGGGCCATAGAGGCTCCAGAAGCACCTGCTCCCAGCAACAGTGTTGATGCCAGCATCCAAAGAGACATGCCAAAACCACCTGGGTATTTTTTTTGTGGGTGTGATTAGAAACAAAGGGAAGGGGAAAAGGGGTGGAGGGATATGCCAGCTAGATGCAATATACAGGATTTGCAGTACTCACCGGTTTTGAGGGAGGGAGGGAAGAATCCTACAGATCACACAAAAAAAAGACATTCTGTCATGTATTTGGAAATCTATTATACAGCTTTATTATTTCAGATTAATGTACAGGGAATGGACACTTATTTTTCACTCAGGGAATTTATCCAAAGTGGCTTCTGCATTCAATGACTTAGGATTTTGGAGCTCTATAAAAGGAGACCCAAACCTCAGGACTTTCCTTGTGGTAGTACTTCACTGGTATGAAGTGCTGGCACATTTTGAGGGAACCCCTCTCCTGATAGGAGAATTGGCAGGAAACCACCAACTCAGCTTCAATGTGGCCTTATCTGAGAGATGTCCCATTCTTCCTTAAAGAGCTTTATTTCATTTTGTATTGAGCTACACTTGCACTCTTTTGAGTCCAAGGGATGCAGACCTGTTTGGAACTGATTTATTGAGTTTGGTTGACTTATTCCTACTGTTTTTTTCTTTTTTTTTTCAAAGGGGTTGGAAAGTGCTAACATGTACCACACAGAAGATCTACACTCTGCAGTCCCCTAAGTGCACTTCCCCCCACCTCACTTGAAATTAGATTAATGTTATTTTTATCATCTGGGCCCCATATGGGAATGTGCCCTTCTAAATATGTTTACAGAAGCCATTTGCTACACAACTGTACTGTGACGGTGGCCAAATGCCATCTAATTTTTCAGCTAGCGTATAGGAGACCACAAAGGATTTATGAAGACAATAGAGGCAGTTTGTCATTGCCTGCCATTTCATAGGAAAGACCTTTGAATTTTCCCTTGGTGGTTTCCCATTAAATTTACAAGCCCTTTCTTAGCTTCTGAGAGATTCTGATGAGGTCAGTAGCTAACCTAGGCCTATGCAGGTCAGGGCATGGAGACCTTAATTGAGTCTTTAAACCATTGAATTTCGTTGTGTGTTTAGAATACAGTAGGTCTGCAATAGGATTGTATGGTCATGGAGTCCAATCTTAACAGATCACCGAGAGATGATGGCCAACTCATCCAAGTGCAACCAAAGAGGCAGCTTTATAAATATCTGGGCATTTCGCAGTTGGATAACATCAAAATGCACGGCCAAGTGAAAATTTGTACCAGGTCAGCAGAAAATGAAATCCAGAGGGTTAGGGGGAAATTTTGAAATCTAAATTAAATCGGTGGAAATTACCATCAAGACCATCAACACGTTAAGGTCATACCAGTTGGTGAGATTCAGCAGGTTAAGTACCACTTCAGCAGAACCGGTTGTTAAAAGGTGCTTATAAACGAAGCTTGGCTGTTAGAATTATTTGAATCCACCACTGGAACTGGTTGTTAAATTATTTGACTCCCACCACTGGCCATACCCATCATCAGGTACACTGTGGGAATCATCAATTGGACTGAGCTGAGTTGGATACATTGGATAGAAAAACCGGGAAGCTAATGACAATGCACCATGCACCTTACACTTACGCATAGTGATACGATAGATTATACTTTCCCCAGAGATCTGTGAGTGACAGAGGCTTACTGCAAGTAAAGCAAACAGTAGATGAAGAAGAAACATGCACTAGCTGATTAAAGGGAATGAAGCGTCAAAGAACAAACATTGATTGAAGTAAAGAACAGACCATTTTGCTAAGAATGAAAACCAGAAACAAGAATACAGAAAAATGTGATTAAAATGAGGACTGAAAGCTGGCACAACAAAGGGAAACTACTGCACAGCCAATTTCTGGAGAAGATCAAGAACAAAGGAGGGACAAAGAAAAAAGACCTGGCTGTGGTTTTACAACTGGAAGTCTGAAAAGGAAGAGTGAATCTCTGCTTTTAGCCAATCAGAAGCCGAAAATTAGAATACAAATTCGATCAAGGCCAGAACTAGAAAAAAATCACTCCAGATGATGCAAGAGAGCAGATTGTGGCTGAGAGTTCTCTACAACCCCACAACAGCTGTAAAATGCCATGTTAAAAGATCAGAAGCAGGCTTTGATTTAACGCTGTGCTGGGGCTGGGGGGAGAAACGAAAGGAAACATGATTTGGGCAAAGTAAAACAAGATCAAACTTGCCCAAAGAGAAGTAACATCTATGAAGGGCCTTATATAATATACAAACTCAGACTCAATAGCTTAATTCTGACATTTTCCTGGATGACACTCCATTCTTATTATTAACTCCAGCTAATCATCTGCAGAAGTGAAAGGGCATGCAAGGTAAAAGGAAACCAGCATTTGTTTAGGACAACCTGGGTCTGTTTATGTGTCTGCCAAGCTGGTTTTTTTCCTGCCTCTAACTACAGATTAAAAAATAGGTTTTCATATCATGCCTAAGATGCACCAGTACTTTTTTTTTTTTAAAAAAAGCATTTCAGATGGCATCCTGAAAAGCAAAAAGAAAGCCTTACCACTTCATTTTGGGCAAGAGTAGAATGAAATTACAAAAGAACAGCAAACAAAATGTTCCATTTCATCTTGGCTTCTCTGCTTGAGTATCTCCCCAAGTCTTCCTCTCTCAGCTTTGTCTGAAGTTTGGGGACCTTGAGAATCCAGCTGTCTGAAGACTGGGTACCTTGAGAAGCTGTATTTATACCATTCATCTTCTCCTGAAAATTGGTTGGCCAAATGTGCTACCTCTGTTGCCAGGGAGATGAGTCATTGTTGCCAATGAGAAGAGTTTACATGATCGTCATCACATGAAATAGGGTAAACGAATGATTGGGACCAAATGGTGCCAAAGAGCAAATTGCATTGTTTTCCCTCAGTTAAGTGTTACAGTGCCTTTTCCAGGTACGTGTAACAAGGCTTGTGCCAAAACACCAGGGGATCAGGAAAAACAACTCCTGTAACAGTATAAATTATATTATAGAAGCCCACATTAGTTTTAGTGAGAAACATTTTTCCTGTTTTTTAGGTCACAATTTACTTATGGTGGCCCCTGGTAGACCTTTCAAGGCTAGAGACATTCAGAGGTGGTTAGCCTCTGCATCATGACCCTGGTATTCCTTGGAGGTCTCCCATCCGAATACTTGCCAGGGTTGATCCCGCTTTGCTTCTGAGATCTGACAAGATCAGACGAGCCAACGCTATCCAGGTTAGGGAAGTATCAGATCTCCTTATGCTCATAAAGGTGGAAGCCTTCAGACTAGTTAAGAATAGGCTCTTGGATCTTGATTTTCATAATTTGACTCTTGCTGCCAAGACAACCTTTTCTCCGACTACATTATTAATCCCATGCGAGCGTGGAATTATGGCAGCATATCTTAGTCTGCTGATTAATCCCACCCAGAGGACAGCCTTGGCTACTGCAAGATGTAATGTGCTGCCATCAGCTCTGCTGGAGGGAAGATTTAAGAATATGGAACGTTCTAAAAGAGTTTGTTCATGTGATATGACTACGGTTGAAACACTTGACCATTCTCTGTTTGTATGCCTGAAATACAATAAGATACGCATGAAATACATGAATTCCATTTTTCTTTGCAATGTTCTCAGTGGCATGAGTGTTATAAAGATACCCAATCTCCTGAACAGCTCTGATGTGCTCTTTTTGTGAAACTGTTTGCAAATTTTACACCAAATTGAAGTAGTTTTAACTGCATTTCTTAACCTTGTTTTGTTTTTTTGCAAAATTTTTTGTCCTATTTTATATGCCAATA